>NC_060887.1:37473804-37513804 GCF_014805685.1 Silurus meridionalis
ACTGTTACATTATAAATTGTGAAACATCCTGGAAACATGTTGTTGCTTACATTATAGCAGCTATTAAGAATATTTTCTTACCAGCCAGTCTTTAGTTTTTTTATAGAACATTTTCCAGACAAAATGAATAAATTGCAGTCTTCTTTCTGAATGTTATGAAGCTCTAACACTAGAGACTCCTTCTATTATCTTTACATTAAACATCTCATTACCGACGATTCATATCAATAATTACATAAATTTTTTAAACCGTCCACTGTACAAGTCCGTGTGAACGAGCTGCTGTTATAGAAGTAATGGCATATTAGAATATTGTTAAACTTGCGCTACTATCAGCTGCAGTTCTGGAAAATGTTTCAACACCTTCTGACCAATAAGAATCCAGAATTGTGTGTGTGTACAAAGTTAAGTGGATTTTTTTGTCTTGATTCGATTAGTTTGTGTTTCTTGTTTCGTTCCTCCATTGATTTTTTGTCCTTAACTGAGCTTCTTAATGAGAAAATTGGTTTCTGCTGTGACTGAGATAATAAGGAGAACAAGGAAATGAGGCAGAGGTTATTTTCTCTCTCTATAAACCCCAAACCCACTGTGGACATTTCCACACAGCAAATACTGTTTTTTTTTTCAAGCTGCTGAAACAGATTTAATTAGAAGATGCAATCTGTCGTGATCCAGATGCAAACATCTGGAGGAATAGGCTGTTATTTCTAGCCTACTTTTCCAGATGTTTGAATCTGGATCATGACAAACTACAGTATTTACACATATACATATCGTGTGTGTGTGTGTTTGTGTGTATCCCACTCTTCTGGGAAGATGTTCCACTAGATTTTGTGGAAATTTGTGGATATTCATTCAGCCACAAGTGTGTTAGTAAAGTCAGGTATCGGTGTAGGTGAGGTGAGAAGGCCTGGGGTGCAGTCAGCGTTCATATTAATCCCATATGTGTTCAATAGGGTTGGAACTCTATAGCGGGAGATCTTCCTCTCCAACTCATGTAATATAAATCTTCAAAGAGCTGGCGTTGTGCACATGAGCATTGTCATGATGGACCAGGTTCATGTCTTGAAGTTCAAGTGAAGAGAAAATTTAATGCTATCGCATCTGAAGACGCCCAATACAATTGTGTCTTCAACTTTGTGGTAACAGATTATTAAGTGTTCGGGATTGTGTATTTATGAGTGTGTGCATTTGTGTATGTGACTAGTCATGTCAGCACAAGCCAAGGTAGTAGGTCCTTTTCACGTTTGCTCTATTCTTTCCTTGATGTTCATTACATTTAGTGAAGTGTAAACACAGTTTTTGAGACCAAGAGAGAGCGATCCAGAAAACCCTTTTACTTTCACATAATTACACAACTGTGATGTAGCTCAGATCTGCTCTCAGTAAAGGGCTTAGTTTGACTCGGGAAAGTGTTATTCTGGTTGGCTGTGGAGATGTGAACACTTTATTGGTATATAAATCCAGACATTGGGAACACTTGAGAACATTGTAAAAAACATCCAGTTAAACATCTTATACCAGAGTGCTTACTTGCTTTTTGCAGATGTTCATGAAGAATAATATGACGTGCCTCCAAAAACAGTCTTCTTTACCAGTTCACTAGCAGAGTGATGTTCCTCGGGTAAAATTAAACAAGAAATGGTTAATACTAGTTGTTAAAATCAAAATCAGCCTGAAAGTGTAAGCCCTGCCCCAAGAATCAGTTTGAACCAGTACACAAGGTGAATCAAAAAGTTTCGACACTTGCTCTGTTCACAAAAAAGTATTTTATTATCTACGTTTACACACTATCACCTTCAAAATAGTCCTCTTGCACTGCAATACAGGGCTTCCAGTGTTCCTGACACTTCTGGAATATGTCCTGGAAGTCTTCTTTTCGAAGCATGACAAGCACCTTCTGCGATTCGCACTGTAAAAAAAGGTGACCTTTGAGCTGGATCTTCATCTTCGAAGTCCACAGGAGACAAATCTGGCGAGTAGGGTGGGTGACATTATGTTGTTTCTGGCAAGAAACTGACGTGTGAGGAGAGAGCTCAGTGACACGTGGTCAGAATAACACCAGCTAAACGGCTCTCAATGTACACTGACACACTGACTTATGAAGATTGGTGCTCCCTGTGACTGTGCGTGCAGCCCTGTGCTGCCATCTGTTGGCGTGTTACAAAACTAGTCTTGAAGCTTTTGAATACGACTTGTGTTTGGAGCATGAAGGAATCAAGTACAGAATTTAGATAAGAGCAGCTGACATCCTTTATAGAGATTCTGAACAAACTGTGTGCTTTATAATGATAAGAATATAAGTTTTGTGAGGACATTGGTTTTGGTTCTATCATTTTTTAAATTAATCCATGTCACCTCTATGCATCTTACTCATGTAACAGAGAGTTTGATACCTAATGAGGTTGAAGTTAGTATCAGGAGTCAGTACAGACATGGCATCAATTAGCTGGTTAAGGAACATGCAGAAACTCGGCTCCTGATGTAAAGAGCGTGTATTTTTTAGAGCCCGTGTTGCACTTTACACGTGATCCTTGTGGAGACTTTTGTGCTGCACCATGATAAATCTTGAGATTGGATCCAGACTCTTCCTGCACTGCATTGTGGTACATGATTCTAAACCTTAATAGAGTGATATTAAAGAGTGTCATGGGGAATTCAGGATTCTCGCTCCCTCTATTTCTCTCGGTCTGCCAGTGGGACATTTCTTTTCTTTTATTGTTCTTTTAAAGTCTGAAATCTGTACTTTGAAATTGATTGCACTTGCCTGTGGTTTATTGGATTCTAAAGCACTTTGTGTTGCTCTAAATCGATAACATTAATATTATTTTTATTATTATTAATCACCTCATGGGGATACATTACATTTCTATATATACATATATATATATATAATTTTAAAATCACATTCTTGTAAACTGCTTTACTTGTACAGCTTTAACTCTCTCATTTCTTTTCTTTATCTTCTTTTAAGGACCTGCTTTCTCATCTGATTCTGTCGTCCTGCCAGAGTAAAAAGTGAACAGAATGATACTGTAGGCCAGGGGTCTCTTTTTCTGTGAGGGCCACATCATTTTTCCTTTTTCTTTAATGGGAGGCCGGGTCAGACTTAACAGGAAGTGACATGGGCAGGAGTATTATTGTGGAGATTTTATTACAATTGAAAATGTTTGTTTATTATTTAGTTTTGCACCGTAAAGACAAATTATTTTCAAGAGAAATACTGTAAAACCTTAGAAAAGCATTATTACTATCATAATGATTTTTCTCATATTCATTGCTATTGAAATCAACACATTTATTTACTTATGCATATGCATGTGGTTGGTGGGTGAATCTAACAAATAACAAACTGTATAAAAAACAATATAGTATAAAAGTAATAGTATAAAATACTGAACTTTATTTAAAAAATAAAAATATATTTAAAAATAAATATAATTATATAATAAATAAATCATAAATAATAAATGTAATATAGCGATCTCCATGCAGCGTGTAAAAACCAACACCACTAGAGGCCGCTCGCATAATAACAGCGGACTGGAGGCTGGAAATGCTATCGGTATGGATTTTTGTTGACAGTTCCAGCAATTAACTATTGGTGCCTTGACCTCTATTAACAGCCAGGGGATTTTTTGTTTGAAAGCCAACCTTTATTATCAAATACAGATATGATATAAGTAAAACATATTTAAAATTACAATTTCAAAATATGCCTTTGCTATTGTTATGAGGGCCGTTTCAAATGTGGGGGGCCATATTCGGCCCATGGGGGCCCCCTGCTGTAGGCGGTCATGTGACCACTGAGATATGTTTATGGAAAGTTCTTCGTATTCAGAATCGGGTTTTGCACCTGCATAAATCGAGCATGCTGTTTCTGTGTGTTATTCAGATGATAAAATCACCAGTGTATTACACACCCTCTGGGTTGCCAGATGGTTTTAATTAGTACATATCTCCAAGGCAGGATTTTAACGTCTAGAGCATAACATTTAAAAAGACATTTAAGGCAAAAAACATCTGGAATAAAGCAATTAATGAAACACACTCTTGAGGTCTGGTAACAGTCACTGGTAGGGATGTGCAATATTGGCACATACATTTTTTTCCAATCGTTTTTTTATTTTTCATTTTATTGATAACGATAATTAGACAATATTTTGCTGTGTGTTATTGTGCTGGTACCTTAAGGACTATTGTTTTTTTCCTGACTAAGCTTTTTTATATTCTTCATATTCTGTGAGGTGGCCAGTTCACACCAGTGACACATTCATTTTTTCCAATAAGTTTCAATAGATTTTTACCTTTTATGGGCTTTTTTTTTTTTTACCTTTCAGTCAAATTCATTCTCATGTTTAATTATTCAACAAAATTCATCTTTGCAATGCAGAGGAACAAGAAGCTGCATGTGAAGTGGCATTTAGATGTATTTACACACTGTTTAATGCAACTCAGTGGGACATGTATTGCTTTAATCTTGCAGTTACAAATTAGTAAATAATGTTTTGATAATTTTAAACATAAAAGGTGAATACTGATATTTGAGATTATGTAAAAAAAAATGAGAGGATACTTGAAATGTGAAATTCAAACCTGTTATTATTAAAATCACTGTTAATAAGTGAGTCATTGAATAAATCAACCGCTTACATGATTTGGTTCAATCGCAATGACTCACTTAGTCACTATTGCTCAGAGACGCAAAACAGTGCTGTGGCCTTGTTTGGAATCATTTTGTTGGAGAAATCGAGCAAAAACAGGCAATTTGGTGTATGAAATGTAAGTCTCTTAATATTAACGTCTTGTTTATTGACCTGTTGTATAAAATCAATATCACATTTGTAATCATGCTGTTTTTTAGAGGGAAAAAAGGCACTTTTCATGTTATATTGATTACTATATAAAATTATATGTGTACACATTTTTGCCCCATTTCCTGAATTTTGTGATCATTTTCTATTCATATTAATAGACTGAATCATGCAGTGTCTCTAAATGCGCATGTAGACGAGTCTAAACTTCATCACGTAATGCATGCGTTCACTCTGTAAGTGTGTTTTGTTAACGTTTTGCAATATATTCCAACTCCGTGTGATGGCACAGGGTGACATGGCTGACACAGAGTCAGATGAGCGTTTATTTATTCAACTGTATTTTCATGTACCTTTGTTGGTATAATTATTATGTAATTTTTTTATTTATATAGTTTTATATTCCATATTTAATTGTTAATTTTTACATTTTATTGTCATTCTTACTTATTATTTTTATTTTTCATATTGCTCTTTTTTACATTTTTCATTCTTTTATTGAAAGATATCTGAAGTCTTGAGCAGGCACATTTCTGAGGTGTAGGGGTGAACTTTAAACCCAAACAATACAATTATAGCAAATACGTATGCTGGCCCAATACCAGTTAAGATTTACGGATGAACTAAAAGAGGTGGAACCAATTAAAAGTTTTAGGTCGAACCTGATATGAAAGGGCTATAGGTGTGAAATGCAAACATCTCTTGGGTGTGAAAAAAATACCCTGAGAGGATTATCAACTATGGCACCTAATGGTCATAGCATGGATGTTTAAGTCGGTCACACAATCAGATGTACAAGGACATGTGGAATTTTAGATTTCTAAATATGTCCGAAAATCAGTGGCATTTACAGGAGTTAACAGGTCCAGCTCTTTTCATGCAGTGTAAGCCCAAATCGCCCATTTTTAAAACAACTATTAGTCAAGTCAAGAAGCTTTTATTTTCATTTCAACCATATATAGCTGATGCAGTATACAGTGAAATGAAACAACGTTTCTCCAGAACCATGATGCTACATACAACAACATAAAACAACAGTCACAGTAACAGAAAACACAGGGTCAGGAACTAGTAGAAAAATCCTCACCACATAAAGTGCATGTGTGCAACCTGGTGCAAACAGTGCAGTACAACACAAGACAGTGCAAGACAACACAGGACAGTGCAGTGCAACACAGGACAGTGCAGTACAACACAGGACAGTGCAGTACAACACAAGACAGTGCAAGACAACACAGGACAGTGCAGTACAACACAGGACAGTGCAAGACAACAAAGGACAGTGCAGTACAACACAGGACAGTGCAAAAGACAACACAAGACAGTGCAAGACAACACAGGACAGTGCAGTACAACACAGGACAGTGCAGTACAACACAGGACAGTGCAGTACAACACAGGACAGTGCAAAAGACAACACAAGACAGTGCAAGACAACACAGGACAGTGCAGTACAACACAAGACAGTGCAGTACAACACAGGACAGTGCAGTACAACACAAGACAGTGCAGTACAACACAGGACAGTGCAATACAACACAAGACAGTGCAGTACAACACAGGACAGTGCAGTACAACACAGGACAGTGCAGTACAACACAAGACAGTGCAGTACAACACAAGACAGTGCAAGACAATACACAAAACACAAAATAGCTCAACAGCTTGTTTATTCTTTGAATCACAAAAAAAAAATATTTTAAAGTACATTTTAGTCCAGATAATGAAAGCCAGTGGTGACTATCCTTAAGCTACCTTTGCTTGGTATATGTGTGTGTTTCACAGAATAACTGAGGCAAACTGCATCAAACTGCATTAAATCGTTTTCCATTTCGAGTTATTTGATTGTATATTTTACAGAGATTTCTAAGAAAGAATATGATTTTTTACTTTTAATCACAATAAGCCAGTGCATACATGAATGATTGGAAATCTCTGATCTGTGAACATTATGGCAATAAACTTCCTCCTCTTTCTGTGTTAAAGACATGACATTCTGATTTTTACACACAACCAACATTTCAAGGTGTTTGCTTTCATAGGAGAAGTATTGATCAATTTACTAGTGTTGTTATGTAACTAATGTTACCTCAGAATATATAGCAGATCGCTTAAATATTATATATTTAACGCTGTGTGTTTGGGGGAAAAGGATGCTATTGTCTTCTGAAAAAAAAAAAATGGATTGAAGAGTTGGAGATATAGAGTAAAGGAGAGAAAATATGAAGATAGAGACAGTGAGAGAGAGTGGGGAAAAACTAAAAGATCTGGGAGGAGAGAAAGACAGTCAAGAAGAGAGAAAAAGAGATAGACTGAGAAAGAAGAAAAGAAGCAAGAGTGAGATGGAGAGAGACCAAAGGGAAAAAGTGAGAAACGGCATAAAAGGGATGAGGAATGGAGAGATGACATAGTGAGAGAGATAGAGAATGGAAGTAAGAGATAGAGCCAGACAGAGATAGAAGTAAGGAGTGAAGAGTGGAAGAGATATAAATATAGGAGGGAGAAAGAGAGTACAGAAGAGAGTGAGAGAGATATAGGGAGAGAGATAATGGTGGAGAAAGAGAGACAGATGGAGAGAAAAATGGAAGTGACAGATTGTTTGAGTTGAGTAAATTATTGCAGGGTTTATGTGAGTTTTGTATAAACACAGCTCCTTCTGTGTGTGTGTGTGGGTGTGTGTGTGCATTTCAGGCAAAATGTCTTTGCAAATAGCATTTGAAAGCATAAACCCCTTCACCGGATATGATACATGATATGGTCAAAAGTATTGGGACACATGACTCTCCCAGCCATATGTGATTTTTAGCTGTCTTTGGATGCAGAAGCATGCATTTTCCTGTTCACTTAAACTAGGAGAGCCAAATCTGTTCCAGCATGACAGTGCTCTTGTTCACAAAGCCAGCTCTATGAAGATCTGCTTTCCATGGGTTGGAGTGGAAGATCTCCTCACCTCCTCACCTACATCAATACCTGACTTCACTAACACCCTCGTAGCTGAACGGCACAACTCTCCTCAAAATGTAGTGGAACATCTTCCCAGAAAAGTGGAACTTATGAGCACTAAATTTGGAATGGATTGTTTAAAAATAAGCACATACCAACTTTATGATCAGGTATCCACAAACTTATAAGCCATATCTTAATGGACCTGGCTTTGTGCATTGTCATACTGAAGCAGGTTTGGATCTTCTATATCGAGTGAAGAAAACATTTCATGGTACCCTATTCTAAGACATTTACTACCTTTGACTGGAAGAGTCAAGTGTCCCAATATTTTTGTCAAGATAGTGAAGCTTTTGGGTTGGCTACATGGGTCTTGAATATAGCAGTTATAAACAGTCATTCCCTCACCTGCCTCTGTTATATAGCCAATGGGCAGCTCTGGAATTTTAATAGAACATTCTAGGAAAATGAAGGAGGTAACAGGTAACATTACAAACCTTATAAATAGTTTTTCCCCTCGTCTGTGTCTCTCTTAGACAATAAAATAATGCAGAATTGTTTATTATGAGGTGGTATCAAAAGGTTTCCAGACTTGCTCTGTTTACAAGAAAGTATATACGTTTAAACACCATCACCTTCAAAATAGTCCACTTGTACAGCAATACAGCGCTTCCAGTGTTCCTACAACTTCCGGAATGTGTACGTCAAACATCTGCGGATCACGCTGGATCTCTGCAATGGTGTCAAAATGGCGACCTTTGAGCTGGATCTTCATCTTCGAAGTCCGCAGGAGCCATGATTTTTCCAGTGTAGAAACTGATGTGTGAGGAGAGCTTGGTGACAGAATAGCAGACGTGGTAACGCACGTAGATTGAACAGCACTGTCACCAGCTTCAGATGTACACAGGACGTTGACTTTCGGCACACTGACTTATGAAGGTCGGTGCACCCTGTGACTGTGCGTGCAGCCTTGTGCTGCCATCTGTTGGCATGTAATGAAACTACACTTAAAACTTTTTGATACTGCCTCGTATACAACTTTTTAAGGAGAAACAATTAGCTGCGAGGAAGGAGGTAGAGTCTTTCTATTCATCTTTATTACTGTCTTTCTTGATGTCTCACTCTTTTGTCTCGTTTGTCCCTTTTTCCTTCCTCATGTCTTTACTCCTGGACACCACTCTTTCTCCATCAGGTTACAGCTGTGTTCATTAAACACAACAGGCTAATTCTTCTCTCTGTATCTCTTCTTGTTTTTCTTTTTTTTTTCCCCTCCATGACTTATGCAGATGGCACTCGCAGGCTAATGGTCTGTCCATTAAAATCCAGCTTTTATTTCTTTTTGTGTTTGAAGGCCTGCTATCCAAATTGAATACGGAATATTGAATACAGGCGTGTTTTAAATGTGCTGCCTTCATAGAGATGTATTAGCAATGATATTGAAGGCTTTGGATATTGGCTCTCTTTTTCTCTCTCTCTCTTACACACACACACACACACACACACACACACACACACACACACACACACACATTTATAATGATTTTATAAAAAGGCATTATTAAAATCTTTCTTTCTCTTTATTCTTTTTTTCAAGGCTGTGTGTCTGAACATCATGACCTCTGAATGATCTGTGGCCCAGGTTCAGGTTCAGCTTCAACTTCAGCTTCTGTTTGTTCTGGTTTTTAATTAAGTGCTGGTGTTGACACCATTTCATGGCTTGGAAACTCCACCTGTCCTCACAAAGCCACAATAATTATTATAAAGAAAGCAAACATATCCTCTTCATATTATCCTCTACAGATTGTGTGTGTGTGTGTGTGTGTGTGTGTGTGTGTGTGTCTATTTTTATCCAGGATCCAGTGACGTTGATCAGACAGAAACATTCACTTTTAAGATGAAATTTGGTTGTATTTAGATTTTCACTCCTAAATGCAATTCATAAAAGGAGGAGTTTCTTTTTAAGTCTGGTTAATGTTAAGGTTTCACACACACACGTGTCATTTCAGAGAGTTGTCCCTTGCAAACAGCTTCTGTGGTTTGTTAAATAGGGATCTAATTCTAGATCGGGTTGGTTACATTTACAGACACCATTAACCAAAGCGACTTACATTTATCTCATTCATACAACTGAGCAGCTATAGGGTCACACGCCTTTTTCAGGGGCCCGCGAGTGTCAGCATGGTGTGGCTGGGTTTGGAACTCACAACCTTCTGAGCCAAGTTTCAATGACTTAAACACTAGGACACCACCTCCTTTTATTTATTTAGTTGGTGGATTGGTGGGATGGTTGGTGGGTTGGTTTGTGATTAGCTGGGATGGTGGCTTTGTGGATTGTTTAGATGGTGGATTATTTTGTGAATTGGTAAGATGGTGGGTCAGTTGGTGGATTGGTGGGATAATGAGTTGTTTGGTGGATTGGCGGGATGGTTAGTTGTTTTTTAAATTGTTGGATGATGGTTTGGTTGGATGGTGGGTTGGTTGGTGGGTTGGTTGGTGGATAGTGGATTTGTAAGTGGATGGTAAGTTGATTAGTGGGATGGTGGTTTATTAACACTGGTTGGTTGGTTAATTTGCTGGTGGGTTGTTTGGTTTTGTTTTGTGCGAAATGAAAATTTGTCTTTTGCTTGAACATGCAATATAAACAACAACATCAACACAATAATATAAAAACAGAAAAGATCTAAAATACTGATGGAGGCGAAACCGGGCCAGGTTTTTAAAAACAAACAAGAAAAGTTTATTCAGTATTTCACTAACACCGGGAATATGTTTTCTCCTTTTGGTCCTGGTCAAGAACCGAGTTGCAGCATTGCAAAGTTACAAACTTGACCAACATTACAAGAATCAAGCCTTGATGAAATAGTGTGGAGAACGGTTTGGTTTGTGTGAGAGAAATGTTTATAGCACACAAAATCCACTAAGAAGCAACTCATTCTGACAAAAACTATTTGTTTTGTGTTTCCATAGTGTTCAGGTGGAGGAAGGGGTTTGACTTTAGATTAGATTATATGAGATAAGATTAGATTAGGTTACATTAGATTAGAATAGATTAAATTAGTCAGAATGTTTTCTCATTTTGGAAAAACGTGTGTTGGGCAAGCAAAAGAACACACTTGCGGCAGCAAATATAAATACATCCAGATCTCTATAAGCGTGCATACACACATACACACACACACACACACACAAACACAGACACAGACACACTTTGTATCTGTTATCGTTTAGTAATTTGATTAAAAATGGCAATAAATTAAAATCACATTAAACTACACACACACACACACACACACACACACACACACACACACACACACAGCTCATCTCTGACTTGGGGTTATGGCTATTCACCAGCTTTTCTTCTAAAGCCTGATCTACTTTTCTGTTTCATTTATATACCACTGTCGCTGTCTGTGGTGCTGAATCCTGATGGCACCTTGAAGATGATGGCTAAGGGTCTCTACACTTACTGCACTGAAGACATCTTAATACTTTTCTGAGTTTTTTTTTTCTACATGCACCTGACAAGTAGATAAAGATTTCAACATGGTCAAAAATTGACCAAAGCAAATTGTGTGTTTTTGTGCAAATTGCAAATGAAATAAAACGTATGAATGGTTCATCAAAAAAGCTTAACAACTGTTTTGAAATGTTTTGCCCAACCTTTTCTGCAATGTCCAGCTTTTATTTAAAAAGACTGTATCTGCTTCCAAAATCAATGTCAGCCATTGTGGAATGAAAAAACAGAAAAGAAAGAAGAAAAGGTGCTTTGTCATATGTACAGTACAGTAAATATTCTTTCTTTGCATATCCCAGCAGTGTTAGGAAGCTGGGGTCAGAGTGCAGAGTCAGCAATGATACAGCATACCTGGAGCACTGAGAGTCAGGGGGCCTCTTCAAAGGCTTGAACCCCCGACCTTGCAGTCAATAACCCAGAGCCTTAACCACTGAGCTGCCACACAAATATGTTTGAGATTGTGCAGTTAGTTACAGATGAGGTTTGCCAACTCTGACTAGTGCTCTCTCTGACCATCCAATCAAAGGAAAATACAAATGTGTTGGGACGCCTTTTAGAGGGCCTTGGATTGACCAAATCTCAGTCTGATTGGTTAAAGCAAAAGCTTCAAGCAACTTAGATTTTATGGTAAAAAATAAGCCTGCAGGTCCCGCAGTGCTGGGCTTGTGGCAATATGTGATGCGACGGCTGAAATCTGCTTGGGTAGATACTTGTGTACAGACACTCCGAGAGAAAAGCTATCAAATGAAGAGAACAGACTACTGAAACAATTTTATACATATTCATGGACAAAAATATATTAAAACGTAAGTCAGTGGTTCTAATGACATTCTGCCTTTGAGTTTCCATTTTTACAGCACTCTTCATCCTACATTTGTTCTCCCAGTTTTTTATTTGTCGCTTGTTTTGTAGGCTTGCACATTAAAAAGATGTCTTTGCACTTGTGTCCGCTCCCTGCATCTGTCACCTTTTTTTTTTTTACAATACACAGAGAGTTTTCAGTAAATGTATTGCATTTATTAAGCAAGTGAACAAGCAGATCTATTACAAATATAATCTCTTCACATTATATTACGTCATCTTTATCTTTTGGTCTCTCTTACATTCTCCATACTCTTCTCACCCTGGAGTGTGTGTGTGTGTGTGTGTGTGTGTGTGTGTGTGTGTGTGTGTGTGTGTGTGTGTGGCTGTTCTTTTGTCCATGTTTGCACAGCTGGCTTCAGTGCGCTGTGGTGTTTACATGATGCAGTGAGATCTTAAATAGGCTCATATACAGCCTTTTATTCTTTCACAAGTTTCCACAGAACATCCAGAAACAATACAGTTGTAGCTTTAGTTAGTGAGGGGGAAGAGGGGGGGGAGAAAACCTGGGCGTTAATAATCCAGAGATGGATTTTTAGATGTTTGTAATTACCTGATGGATGGAACAAGCGTGTTAGTCAAATATCTGCGGATTAAAGTGATATAGTTTAGCGTTTGTGTGTGTGTGCGCAAGTTAAAACGATGCCTGTTACCAGAGGTTGTGTTCTTTGGTCTGCTTGATGCCTTTTTTTGCTTTCAAACTTCACTCAAATCCACTGGGAGAGAATCTTCTGCTGGCCCAAAGCCATAAAGCGATTTGAGGCTGCTTCGAAAGACAGGAAGGTGACGAGCTCCAGGAACCCCGTCTGCCCTTTTTGCCTTTGATAATGAAGTTTACAAGCGTCTGGCTGTCCATCACACACACACACACACACACACACACACACACACACACACACACACCTGCTGCTCCTAGATTGTATTAGACCAATGCACAGGGGGAAACACAGCTCAGTCTTATTGACACACAAAATCAGCTCTCAGCCAGGAAGACACTCCAGATCCCTGCAGTCACTATAGCACACACTTTCCAACACATAATTCCAACACACACCTACACTTTTCTTCTATCATTCTCCCCTATAGTTATTGATCACATGTAGGAACAATTACACACGTTTTTTTTCAAAACATGGGACAGCATGCATTTGACTAAACGAGAATAAGCTACTAGGGGTGTAACGGCACACGTATTCGTACCCGACCAATTCAGTACAAGGCTTTTTGTTCGGTACACACGTTTACCAAATGGTATCCTTTTTACGTGCGGAACATAGTTACAATCTGAGTTCCCTCAGGAACATATTAAGTGGTGGACCACAAGTTTGTTTAATCTCCGCCTCGCACTTTTAGAGCAGTGTCACTAATCCGTACTGGAAATAGGATTTGTAGTGCGTTATAAAACTCCAATTTATTTTCCACATATGTGAAATCGCTGCCACTTTCTGCCATCACCAGCACCCCAGTGCTATTGATTCTTTAGTGTTTGCTTTAAGAATTTCTCTTAAATGGAGAAAATCCTGACAATTCCGCATATTGAGGGAGTGAATGAATGAAAGCTGGAAGAAATAAAGACATTTGTTAAAGTTTGCTAAAATAAGTAGAAGTTAAGTAGATCATATCTTTAGAAAATCTTATATTAAATGTAAATCACACGCACACACACATCTGTATTACCCAAATGAGGTCTAACAAATGTAAACTTCTTCTCCTTCTTACGGCTGCTCCCATTAGGGGGCGCCACAGCGGATCATCCGTCTCCATACCCCCCTGTCCTCTACATCTGCCTCTTTCACACCAACTACCTGCATGTCTTCCCTCACCACATCCATGAACCTCCTTTATGGTCCTCCTCTTTTCCTCCTTCCTGGTGTCTCCATCCTCAGCATTCTCCTACTGATATACCCCATGTCCCTCCTCTGCACATGTCCAAACCATCTCAATCTCACTTCTCGCACTTTGTCTCTAAAATGTTCTACATGCTCTGTCCCTCTAATAAACTCATTTCTAATCCTGTCCATCCTCGTCACTCCCAATGAAAACCTTAACATCATAACAATTTTCCATTTATTTCATTTTATGAAATGTTATTTGTGCCAGTTTTATTGATTACTCAATTTAATAAATATAATAAAAACAAATCTATTTATTCTATTGTATTTTTATATATTAAATTTTTATTAATTACATTTTATATTATATATTATTTAAACCAAGCAGGCATTTTATTTGAAATAAAAATTGAACTTAAACTGTTAAAATGAAACTGTTGATGTTCACAAATGTTAATAATAATATAAAGTAATCAAGGTTACATCTTGATTTGTTTTGTGCCAGAATGAATGTAATTTTTAAATAAAGTGGGTTTTCATTTATTTAGCATTGATTGTGTCCATATTAATAGCATGAGGGAATTGCTAATGGCTTGCTAATAAGTATTTACAATTACTATTTATTTGGACTAATAATATAATTGCACACTATGACGGTGCTACAAAGCTACATGTTCAGAAATGACCAAATCAGTCACTATTATAAATATACTCATCAGCTGGCCTCTGCTTGTTTTATAGATTTCTTCTGCTAATTTGGATTATTTTCTCTCTGCATTGAGCTCTCTGACACACTCTGTCCAGCAGTTTGAAACAGAATCCTGTGTTCATCCAGTGCTCTCTTCTGTAGATCCAAGGTCATCACTTCGCATTGTTCTCTTCATTAGCTCCAGATGTTAAATGTTAGCTCCAGATGGTGCTTCATCAGACGAGTGAATGCAGTATAACCCGGCTTTTCATGCAGGAGCCACGCTCAATATTTATTGTTTCCTTGTTAATAATTGATGTGTTGTGCTGGATTTGGGTGAGATCAGTGTGATGCAGAACAAAGGCTGAAGGAACAACAAACGAGACTTTACTGTTGTTCAGAGAGAAGCCACAGAGACGAACAACAGTGCCAAAAAACACACCATGTGAACTTACCAGATCAGGACTGGGTTTATTCTGTAGCTTTGTGCTGTCTTTTCTTTTCTTCTCATCTCTCTCTCTCTCTCTCTCTCTCTCTCTCTCTCTCTATATATATATATATATATATATATATATATATATATATATATATATATATATATATATATACAGCCATTATTGTCTAAATAACTGACAACAAATAAGCTGCTTTAAAAAACAGACACATGAGTGCTCCAGCATTGTTTAGAGGTTGCAGAAGCAGAAGGTCCACTCCTCAGTGCTCAGACCGTACACTACACACTGCAACAAGTCAGTTTGCAGGCTGTTGTCCCAGAAGGAAGCCTCTTCTGAAGCTGGTTTACAAGAAATCCCCAAACAGTTTGTTGAAGACAACCATTTTTAGAGCATGAAATAATGGAACCATGTCCTGTGGTCTGATAAGACTAAGATAAACTTGTTTGGCTCAGATGGTGTCCAGAATGTGTGTTGACGCCAAGGTGAGGAGAACCAAGAAAATGTATGAGGCTACATGAGTGCTGCTGGTACTGTGGAGCTGCGGTTTATTGAGGGAAACATGGATTCCAACATGTACTGTGACATTCTGAAGCAGAACATGAAGCCGCTCTTCAGAAACTGGGCCAAATGGCAGGTTTCCATCCTAATAACTACCCTAGGATCCCAGCAACAACCTGAGCAGCTCTGTTGAATTCCATGCCCAGGAGGATTAAAGCAGTGCTGGATATCTCTTTGGACACTGTTTTAACATGTTCACTTGGGGTCTACTCACTTTTGTTGCTGGTTATTTAGACAATAATGGCTGTATGTTGAATTACTTTCAGCGCACAGTAAATCTGTTTTTTCAGTTTTCCCAGGTTTTTCCCACAATGAATTCAGAATAGTTCAGCTTGAGACTGTGAATAGAGATTGGAGCGTTGTGGAGTTTGGATTTGTTAGTGTGGAATGCTCTGCATGCTTTCTCTCCGAGTGTCTGCAAGGCTAGCTTGAAGCTCCTTGTCCTTCTGAAGGTCATACACAAGGAAGTGTATGATGTATTGAGTTGGAGTATTATGGAACCCAGTGTGAAGGGATTGGTGTGGTCTAGAACACCACGCTGCTCAGGTTCACTGAGAGAGCCCATTTACTGCAGCACTAATGTAGGATGGAAAGTTTCTGCTGTAGGTGCTCTGGTATGGGAGAAAGCAGAACTAAACCTGCTGCACAGAGCAGGATCTTGACCTTGCATCAATGAGGGTGAGACCTGGAGCTGTGGAGCTGTGGAGTTGTGGAGTTCTCCAGTGAAGTTAATTTATTTATAAAGATGTTGAACAGAGTTGTACCCCTGTCTCAGCCCATACTCATGTTTGTGTCCTGTTCTACCCATCTTTTATAGCACACTTGCTTTCCTCGTACATTCAGTTAATTATATCATAGACTTTTCATCCAATCCTGAACTGGAGGAGTTTAATCATCTAAAACTCTCTGTCTTTTTCTCTCTCTCTCTCTCTCTCTCTCTCTCTCTCTCTCTCTCTCTCTCTCTCTTCCTCTCTCTGTCTGTCTCCTTTACTTTGTTTCTTTCTGTCTCTTTGTCTCTCTTTAACCTTTTCTCTTTTTCTTCTCTCTCCCTTTGTCTGTCTTTTGTCTGCCCCCTTTTTCAGTTTTTTCTTTGTGCACACTTTTTCTACTTCTCTCTCTCTCTCTCTCTCTCTCTCTCTCTCTCTCTCTCTCTCTCTTTCCGATTCAATCTTTAAGTATTTAGTTTAATTATTTATTTGATGACGAATCTCTATAAGCTTTGTCTTTCTGAACTCAGTCTAGTTGTATCAGTGAGGAGCATTTGCTGTAGCAAGGTCATGTGTGTGTGTGTGTGTGTGTGTGTGTGTGTGTGTGTTTGCATTTAGAGAGACGAGAGCAGATTGGATTATTATAACTGCAGGATGAAGGCAGCTTGCATTAGTGTGTGTCATTGCAGCTCAGACACACGTTCTCTCCGAGAGCTTTTTCACACATCACTCCATCAGTGTGCTGAGGAACCCGAGTATGCTTTGTAATGTGTGTTGGAGTGTGACGACCTCGCTGCTTTTCCCACAGGTTAGAAGTTTTCAGTCGTGAAGGTCTCAAAAATATCAGGTGAATTCTGCTGATTTTTTAGGACCTGCACAAAAACAGAGAAACTTAGATTACCTCAACATCCTCAGACTTTATACTCCATATTGCTGAATGACACCTGCTCATGAGTATGGTATGTGCTTACTTCTTATTCCACATTTAGTCCAAATCTGCTCTTATAAATCCCTTCACTCTTCTGGGAAGATGTTTCACTAGATGTTTTTCACTAGATTTGTGCTCATTCAGACACCACGGTGTTAGTAAAGTCAGGTAGGTGAGGTGAGGAGCCCTGGGGTGCAGTCAGTGTTCACATTCATCCCAAAGGAGTTCAACAGGGTTGAGGCAGGAGATCTTCCACTTCAACACATGTAATGAAGTTCTAGGTGAAGTTTGGATCTATTTGTTGGCTAAATCTAGGTGAAGTTTGGACATGGCTAAATCTAGGTGAAGTTTGTATCTACATATTGGAGGTGGTAGCTCAGTAGTTAAGGCATTGGGCTTTGGCTCAGAAGTTCCACTGCTGGGCCCTTGAGCAAAGCCCTAAAACCCTCCCCTGCTCAGTTGTAAGTCGCTCTGGATAAGGGCATCTGCCAAATGCCGCAAATGTAAATGTAAATGTAATGGATCTAGGTGATGTTTGGATCTGCTTGTTGGCTAAATCTAGCTGAAGTTTGAACATGGCTAAATCTAGGTGAAGTTTGGACATGGCTATCTAGGTGAAGTTTGTATCTACATATTGGATGGATCTAGGTGATGTTTGGATCTACATGGATAATGCTAGGTGATGTTTGGATCTATTTGTTGGATGGATCTTGGTGAAGTTTGGACATGGCTAAATCTAGGTGAAGTTTGGACATGGCTAAATCTAGGTGAAGTTTGGACATGGCTAAATCTAGGTGAAGTTTGTATCTACATATTGGATGGATCTAGGTGATGTTTGGATCTACTTGTTGGCTAAATCTAGCTGAAGTTTGTATCTACTTGTTGGGTAATCTAGGTGAAGTTTGGCTCTACACGTTGGATGGATCTAGGTGATGTTTGGATCTACTTGTTTGATCTAGTTGATCCACAGCAAACTGACTTATGAAAAGTGTTTAAATTGTAAATTTTCAACTTCAAATCTAGGATTATGGGATGGTTTCTTTGTCCAGGACTTAAAAGCATGCATTAGTATTTCTGGAGATCTGGAGCATTTCCCAGTTTGTTCAGTCTGTTTATTTATACCCATGAATAATCCTCTATAACTGTGACACCTTTTGCGAAGTATATGGTCAGTTTTGTAGTTGTACACCTGACTATACCGATCCGTGTTTATTCCATGGATGTATATCACAGTTATGATCTTGTTTCAAGTCAAGTCAAGTCAAGTTTATTTGTATAGCGCTTTTCACAACAGACATTGTCTCAAAGCAGCTTTACACAAATCAACAGTGATGGTGAATGGTGTGCATTTGTCCCTGATGAGCAAGCCGTGGCGACTGTGGCAAGGAAAAACTCCCTTAGATGTTATGAGGAAGAAACCTTGAGAGGAACCAGACTCAAAAGGGGAACCCATCCTCATCTGGGTGACATCAAGAGTTTGATCATAAATCTTTCAACAATACAGAACACTGGAGAGTGAGAACTAACATGATTACTGGAGTATAAGATTATAAGTAATGTTCTTTCTGCAGTCTTAAACAGTCTATATGGTTAGTAGCTCCGAGTTTTATAAGCTCAGCATTTGTGATCACCACAGATCCAGCATCAGCTTCTCCATGCCAGAGCCTTTAAACACTCCAGGAGGTCCAATGTCAAAACTCCACACATGTAGCGGGATCCAAATGGCACTGGTACGTCTCTAGATGGTTCAGGATGTTTGTGAGTTCGGCATCTACTTCTTTAAAGGTCCGTAATCATCACGAGGTGGGAGGTGACTGGAGCTGGAGCAACCTCAGGATGCCTCGGGATGGGAGAGAAAGAGAAGCAGTGGAGAGGAATTAGCGTAGCTGCTGTTCATGATATTAACAGCACAAGTTGATAATGTGCATGTGATCAGATGTTCTGGAGCACAAGGTTATGATGTGATGTGTGTTATGTGTAGGCTTTGCTAAAAGATACGTTTTAATCTACACTTAAATTGGGTGAGTGTGTCTGAGCCCCGAACACCGTCAGGAAGACTATTCCAGAGTTTAGGAGCTAAATGTGAAAATGCTCTACCACCTTTAGTGGACTTTGCTATTCTAGGAACTACTAGAAGCCCAGAGTTTTGAGATCTCAGGGGCGTGGCGGATTGTAGCGTGTTAAAAGACTGGATAGATACAGGAGCCAAACCATTTAGTGCTTTATAAGTGAGAAGTAATAGTTTGTAGTCTATTCGAAACTTAACAGGAAGCCAATGTAGGGACGATAAGATCGGGGTTATGTGATCATATTTTTTTGACCTTGTAAGAACTCTGGCTGCTGCATTCTGGACTAACTGAAGCTTGTTTATTAATGAAGCAGGACATCCACCTAGTAACGCATTACAGTAGTCTATTCTGGAGGTCATAAGCATGGACGAGCTTCTCTGCATCGGATATAGACAACATATTTCTTAGCTTAGAAATATTTCTAAGGTGAAAGAAGGCTGTTTTGTAACCTGATTGATGTGATTTTTGAAAGACAAGTCGCTGTCTAAAATAACACCCAGGTCTTTTACCGTTGAACTAGTGGTTACAGAACATCCGTCTAAATGCAGGTTGAGATGCTGGAGCGTCTGTATACCAGTTTTGGGCGATGAGCAAAATCTCAGTCTTATCAGAATTTAAAAGTAGAAAGTTATGGGTCATCCAATCTCTTAGTTCCTTAACACACTCAGTCATCCGGGTTAATTGAGCTGTATCGCCTGGTTTAGATGAAATATATAGCTGAGTATCATCAGCATAACAATGGAAGCTAATTCCATGCCTTCTAATAATATTTCCTAACGGAAGCATGTATATTGTGAAGAGCAGGGGTCCTAGAACTGAACCTTGCGCACGCCATAATTTACTTGCATTAGCCTGGATAGCTCTCCATTCAAATCTACGAAATGGTAACGATCGGACAGGTAGGATTTAAACCAGCTTAATGCCTGTCCCTGAATGCCGATGTAATTTTGTAAGCGATCTAGGAGGAGATCATGGTCTATAGTGTCGAATGCAGCACTAAGATCTAGTAAAACCAACAGCGAGATGAAGCCTTGGTCTGAAGCTAAAAACAGGTCATTAGTTATTTTAACTAGAGCAGTTTCTGTGCTATGATGGGGCCTAAAACCTGACTGAAATTCTTCAAAGATATTGTTCTCTTGCAGGTAGGAACATAACTGTGCAGCGACAATCTTTTCTAAAATCTTAGACATAAATGGAGATTTGAAATTGGTCTGTAATTTGATAACGTGTTTGGATCCAGATTAGGTTTTTAATGAGGGCTTAATAACTGCTAACTTGAGGGATTTAGGGACGTGACCTAAAGATAGTGAGGAGTTAATAATATTTAGAAGAGGCTCACCAGTTGTATATAACACTTCCTTCAGTAATTTAGTAGGAATTGGATCTAACTGACATGTTGTCGATTTAGCTTTGGCAATAACATTATACAGCTCTTCCTGTCCTATACATGTAAAACAGTGGAGTTGTGGAGTTGAAGGTAACACTGTCTCAGGAGATGCTGTAAGAGGTTGAACTGCCACAATTGTTTTCTAATGTTATCTATTTTTCAGTGAAGAAAATCATAAAGTCCTCACTACTAAACTGTGATGGAACACAATTTTCAGTTTCCCTTTCTCGTCTCTTGTGTTTTTTGGCTTGCTCTTGTATTAAATCATGGTTTTAAATAACGGTTTGGATTTCTCTGCCAGCACCTTTAACAAAACCCTTTGACTGCTTGCCTTTTTACTGCAATTGCATATTGCCTGAGTCCTTAATGCATGACACTTACAGACATATTCTCTTGTAAATGCTATAAAAGTGACTCCACAGTTCATGGTCTTGTAGAGGAAAACACATCACTCATCACAATTGGTTTGCTGGTTAAATGGTTGCTAAGAACGTGGCACAGAGCAGCAGACAGGAACAGAAGGTTTTGAAGTGCATTGATTATCTCACAGGCAGGAGAAAGAACGAGGCAGTTTGATTTTTCGTCTTTAAAATGGTCCTCAAATGACAGAAATGTCATGCTTTGGCTGTTTGCTTTTTTTTAATCACATTTCGAAGTGTTTGGTTTTTACATTTTTGGCTTTTATCAGATGCTCTTATCCAGAACGACTTACAATCATCTCATTTATAGAAGATATATGTCAGTTTAGGTTAAGGGCCTTGCTCAAGGGCCCAGCAGTTGCAGCTTGTTGGTGCTGGGATTTGAATGAATGGTCTTCTGATCAGAAGTCCAACACTATAACCACTACAATTGAAGTCAAGGTGCTGCACCTACAACCTGGAGTAATTATCACAATCTTCACTTGATCTTGATTTTAATGATGTTAAATGTACTAAATCTTGCATTTAAATTGAGCTGGTTGCTACTAAATCCCTCATACCTGCACTTTTTATAGAGCATAATAAACTATGTTTACATATGTATGTGTATATTATATATTCAATTAAATTAAAATGTATTTCTATGGTGCTTTTCACATTGGCCATTGTTTCAAAGCAGCTTTACAGAATTTCACTTACAAGATTAGAAATGAGTTTAATAGAGGGACAGCACATGAAGGACGTTTTGGGGACAAAGTAAGAGAGGCAAGATTGAGATGGTTTGGACATGTGCAAAGGAGGGACATGGGGTATATCCGTAGGAGAATGCTGAGGATGGGGCCACCAGGAAGGAGGATAGAAGAAGGCCAAGGAGGAGGTTCATTGATGTGGTGAAGGAGGACATGCAGGTAGTTGGTTTAAAAGAGGCAGATGTAGAGGATAGAGTAGTGTGGAGACGGATGATCCGCTGTGGCGGAGAAGCCGAAAAAAGAAAAAGATTTAAATTACTTATGCAATGAACTGATGCTGAGATATTTTGGGTGTTAAAGATTTTTTATTAACATGAACATAAACAACTGATAATGTAGTAAACAGCAGACACTTGAACACAATCGATTAAATAAATGTAAAAAAAAAAAGCATTTGCAATTTGGTCAAAGCAACAAGAAATGTTGATGTTATGATAAGCACAAGTGACTAAATGATGTGAAGGTTGAACAAGTAGTTGTGAAAATTTCATTTCTAATCTGAGAAACGCTCCAAAGCAACTGAGAAAAACTGTAAGCATCTATTACTACACACCTCAACAAAGGAACTGCGATAAATGGAGATTTGGTGCCACCCAAATGAGAATGGGTTGCCTTTTGAGCTGTATCGCCTGGTTTAGATGAAATATATAGCTGAGTATCATCAGCATAACAATGGAAGCTAATTCCATGCCTTCTAATAATATTTCCTAACGGAAGCATGTATATTGTGAAGAGCAGGGGTCCTAGAACTGAACCTTGCGCGCCATAATTTACTTGCATTAGCCTGGATAGCTCTCCATTCAAATCTACGAAATGGTAACGATCGGACAGGTAGGATTTAAACCAGCTTAATGCCTGTCCCTGAATGCCGATGTAATTTTGTAAGCGATCTAGGAGGAGATCATGGTCTATAGTGTCGAATGCAGCACTAAGATCTAGTAAAACCAACAGCGAGATGAAGCCTTGGTCTGAAGCTAAAAACAGGTCATTAGTTATTTTAACTAGAGCAGTTTCTGTGCTATGATGGGGCCTAAAACCTGACTGAAATTCTTCAAAGATATTGTTCTCTTGCAGGTAGGAACATAACTGTGCAGCGACAATCTTTTCTAAAATCTTAGACATAAATGGAGATTTGAAATTGGTCTGTAATTTGATAACGTGTTTGGATCCAGATTAGGTTTTTAATGAGGGCTTAATAACTGCTAACTTGAGGGATTTAGGGACGTGACCTAAAGATAGTGAGGAGTTAATAATATTTAGAAGAGGCTCACCAGTTGTATATAACACTTCCTTCAGTAATTTAGTAGGAATTGGATCTAACTGACATGTTGTCGATTTAGCTTTGGCAATAACATTATACAGCTCTTCCTGTCCTATACATGTAAAACAGTGGAGTTGTGGAGTTGAAGGTAACACTGTCTCAGGAGATGCTGTAAGAGGTTGAACTGCCACAATTGTTTTCTAATGTTATCTATTTTTCAGTGAAGAAAATCATAAAGTCCTCACTACTAAACTGTGATGGAACACAATTTTCAGTTTCCCTTTCTCGTCTCTTGTGTTTTTTGGCTTGCTCTTGTATTAAATCATGGTTTTAAATAACGGTTTGGATTTCTCTGCCAGCACCTTTAACAAAACCCTTTGACTGCTTGCCTTTTTACTGCAATTGCATATTGCCTGAGTCCTTAATGCATGACACTTACAGACATATTCTCTTGTAAATGCTATAAAAGTGACTCCACAGTTCATGGTCTTGTAGAGGAGAAAACACATCACTCATCACAATTGGTTTGCTGGTTAAATGGTTGCTAAGAACGTGGCACAGAGCAGCAGACAGGAACAGAAGGTTTTGAAGTGCATTGATTATCTCACAGGCAGGAGAAAGAACGAGGCAGTTTGATTTTCGTCTTTAAAATGGTCCTCAAATGACAGAAATGTCATGCTTTGGCTGTTTGCTTTTTTTTAATCACATTTCGAAGTGTTTGGTTTTTACATTTTTGGCTTTTATCAGATGCTCTTATCCAGAACGACTTACAATCATCTCATTTATAGAAGATATATGTCAGTTTAGGTTAAGGGCCTTGCTCAAGGGCCCAGCAGTTGCAGCTTGTTGGTGCTGGGATTTGAATGAATGGTCTTCTGATCAGAAGTCCAACACTATAACCACTACAATTGAAGTCAAGGTGCTGCACCTACAACCTGGAGTAATTATCACAATCTTCACTTGATCTTGATTTTAATGATGTTAAATGTACTAAATCTTGCATTTAAATTGAGCTGGTTGCTACTAAATCCCTCATACCTGCACTTTTTATAGAGCATAATAAACTATGTTTACATATGTATGTGTATATTATATATTCAATTAAATTAAAATGTATTTCTATGGTGCTTTTCACATTGGCCATTGTTTCAAAGCAGCTTTACAGAATTTCACTTACAAGATTAGAAATGAGTTTAATAGAGGGACAGCACATGAAGGACGTTTTGGGGACAAAGTAAGAGAGGCAAGATTGAGATGGTTTGGACATGTGCAAAGGAGGGACATGGGGTATATCCGTAGGAGAATGCTGAGGATGGGGCCACCAGGAAGGAGGATAGAAGAAGGCCAAGGAGGAGGTTCATTGATGTGGTGAAGGAGGACATGCAGGTAGTTGGTTTAAAAGAGGCAGATGTAGAGGATAGAGTAGTGTGGAGACGGATGATCCGCTGTGGCGGAGAAGCCGAAAAAAGAAAAAGATTTAAATTACTTATGCAATGAACTGATGCTGAGATATTTTGGGTGTTAAAGATTTTTTATTAACATGAACATAAACAACTGATAATGTAGTAAACAGCAGACACTTGAACACAATCGATTAAATAAATGTAAAAAAAAAAAGCATTTGCAATTTGGTCAAAGCAACAAGAAATGTTGATGTTATGATAAGCACAAGTGACTAAATGATGTGAAGGTTGAACAAGTAGTTGTGAAAATTTCATTTCTAATCTGAGAAACGCTCCAAAGCAACTGAAAAAACTGTAAGCATCTATTACTACACACCTCAACAAAGGAACTGCGATAAATGGAGATTTGGTGCCACCCAAATGAGAATGGGTTGCCTTTTGAGTCTGGTTCCTTACAAGGTTTCATCTTCATACCATCTCAGGGAGTTTTTCCTTTCCACTCTCACCAGTGTCTCTCATTAGAGACAAACAATTACAGCCAATAAACGTACACATTCCTTCATACAACCTTATTTATCTGTGTAAAGTTGCTTTGAGACAATGTCCATTGTAAAAAGTGTACCGTAATTTCCAGACTAACCCACTGAATTTTACAAAGATTTTTATTTTGAACATAAATAAGCCGCACCTGTCTATAAGCCGCAGGTGTCTACACTGAAACTAATGAACTTTACACAGGCTTTAATGAAAGACAGTGTCTGTTACACGGCTTGTATCTAAACAGTAGCCTACCAAGAAAGTCATTGTTCACTGTCTTCCTCCTTCCTTTCACAACTATTTCTTTCGAGAGTTTATCTTTTGGCGTCGTCGTGCGTTTAAAAATCACCATCGGTGAAGCTTTTCTCCCGATGCCGTGCAGCTCAGAACACAGGTGAAGTGTGTTTTCATGCCCGGTTGTGTTCAGTGTGACGAATGATTTAGTTTGTAAAAATTGACAAAAGGACTTTTCATTCTGAAGGCAATGAGATGTTCATTGACACAAAAACTTACTTTTGAGAGATGAACTGAGGATTTTGAGAAAAGTTCAGGCTTTTGCAAGAAATCCAATGTGTTGTACAAATAGTTTTGAGAATGTGCTTACTGCTTTGTAAATATTAAGGAGATTCAAGAAATGCTCCAAAGCAGCTGAGAAAAACTGTTTTTAAGAGGTGCTACTGGGAGTCTCCTGTGGCATTTTACTGGCCAGATTTTCACTTTGACTTCGCTGAAAAACATCCGCACGCACCATCCAAAACTTTAAGACCAATATAACGTTTGTTGACAGGAACAGTTTTGGAAAAAATGAAATCTTTTGGACCCACTGGATACTGGATATTTGATCACTAGCAGAGAAATTTAGATGTTAAACACAAAATAAAGAGGCATCCTGGCATTCTGAATTCTCACCTGAGTTTTCACTTGGACGCTTGAGAAAAGTCTGATTAGACCCTATTAAAGAACCGATCTGCTTATGGTTAATGTGTGGTGGTACACTTTCTGAGTTTTCCTAAATGAATGAGAAATGAATTAGTTAGAACTTTTTATAGAAAGTATAGCATGTAGATAGATACAATGGGCAACATGAAAGCAAAGCAAGTGTATATGTGTATGAACATGTAATATTTAAATAAATCCAGTAGATTCTACATTTAGTTTTCTTCCAGCACAACTGACTCTCTCTAAATCCATACAGAGCAGTTCTCCTGCTCGGTCTGACACATACAGTATCTCTTCTGTCCATCCTAAACACATCTGAACTGCCAGACAAAGAGCTGTACAAGCAACTCCTTTGTTCTTCAACAACAACAACAACAAAAAACATTGGTTTTGTTTCTATTTTGGGAGCCGCACTTACGAGGCTAGTCGTCCTGATAGGGTTCTCCAAACGCAGAGGATCTAATCTGACCTTCATTATCTTCTGTAAACCCAAATTCTCCTCCTCCTCCTCCTCCTCCCCCTATTAGTAACCCAGGTTTTAACCAGGTGACTTAATCAATACTCATATTAACCTTCTACATATGCTGTTTCTCCATCATTGGTTATTTAAAGGCTCTGGCATGGAGGAGCTGGTGTTGAATCTATTATGATCTCAGATGTTGAGCTAATTTATGAGTTGCTCAGGAACTCCAACTGACTGATTAAGACTGTAATAAGGACCTTACTCATAATCACACACTCCCGTGCTCATGATTTTTCTCACTCTCCGATGTTTATTTAATGTTTTTATGGTTTAGAATCACACTCTTGGTGTCACCCAGATGAGGATTACTTCCCCCTTGTGGGTCCTTTCCAGGTTTCTTCCTCATTTAATCTAAGGGTAAGATTTCTTCATATTTAGGCGAAAGAAAAAACGTAATGTTTAAAAAAAGCATTAAACACTTATTCCAAGCAGTCACTTTAGTCTGTTTAACTTAAAACTAGCTTATGAATTCTTTTTTAAACAGTTTGCTTTTCTTAATTTGTGTGAAAAGATTTCAAATCCGGAGCTACTAAACAAGATAATTAATTTAAGAATCATCATCATTCTCGTCTTAAAATGAGACAAAGTATTTAAACTAAAAACAAAATCACTATTAAAATCAAGATCACGCATACATTTATTCAAATGAAGATTGTCTTGTCACACAGTAGTCACTGTGCAAAAACAAAGCAAAATAATAACCTACTGCTTCTTAAAATACTGCAGGTTTAAATAACAGTGAAAACTACTATAGCCCCTCCGTCCCAACAGAAGGAGCCATCTTCCGAGGTTTGAGCACTTCTGGACTTCAGGGCGCTTCCAGGATAATTTGTTTATAAGGCCTGCTCATGCTGAAATTTGAAGAATGGTATCTCAATTGCATACCAAGCCTTAGTTTCTGTTAATTTGCCTTGTGTGTACTGACCAGTTTGCCTCGTCCTGTTTGGCTACGATTCTCTGCTTTACTTTTCTTCTTTTCTTTGCCCTGTGGACTGATTTACCCTCTGTGGACTCTTTGCCTGTCTCCCGACATTCTCTTTGTGTTTTAAATATTTGGAACTGTGTTTGTGTTTTTAATAAATCTCAAATGGATCGCAATCAACCCTCGGCATCAGCCTCCTTACAGTTTATTAGTAAACACATTAACACATACTGTTCCAAAAGAACACCCTGAAGCTTTCCCCTCATACCCCAGCAAAATTGGCAAGTCTCCCAGTAACTGTATGAATTAGAGTTCGACCAGTAGTGGATGATACTATTTACTGATACTGATAGCTAGTTTGGATCATGTTTGACAATAACTAATTTTTTAAATGGATTCTGAACTTAAGTTTTTTTTTAAATAGTGAATCATGAAAATGTGCCAAATGAAATAAAAAAATATTTAAATCAAAGACATGCATTTAAACTGTGCCAAAATGTAACACTTCAAATAAATAAAAACAGTCACATCCAAAATTAAAACAAAACACTTCAGATAAACAGCATGTGGCATCAGAGATTCTCCTGTAGAGGCCGTTCTCGCACTGTATAACGCAACCCGGAAAAACTATCGGTATGGATTTTTGACTATAGTTCCAGCAACTGTCCATTCCGGTAAAATCGATAAATCAATCAACCTTTAGTATGAACTATAATAGAAGAGTTGAAACCTATATAAATACATGCCTTTTAAAATATACACAAGCACTTGAAGGAGGTCCTGAACAATAAAGTGGTCCAGCTCTATGAAAATATAAATAGTGGGGCTGTGAAAGTGGACCAGAAAATAAAATTGTACACTCCAAGGTACTCGCATGTGGTGTTGGGGAGGAAGGTTAGTTTAGGTTCACCCCCTTCTCCTTATTGCCCCTTTTTTTTAATGTAAAAGTGTCAGAATTTCAGGTGTATTTTAGCTTTTAGTTTTGAGCAACATAAAAGAAGCTTTTGAAATTTTCTGAGGTTCATACCACTGAGTATTGCAAGGTAATCTCAAGCTGTCAGACATGCTTGAGCAGAATTTGCAGGTTTACCTGAGCACAACAGGAATAAATGGTTTGCTTTATAGTTCAGGGGAAAAATGGCAAGAAGTGCAAACTGTTCTCTTTCATTATTTTCGGCCCTGGTATCCCCTCAAGGTGATGATGAGGTGGGAAGCTGCAAGCATCCAGTGTGAAATTTCACTGTTTGGAAACTGGAGGCTTATAGTGTGTGGAGTCGTGGGAGAACTCTGACCATGTGAGGGAAAACAGCTATTAACCCCAAAGAATGAAATACACAAGTCAGGTCTTCACCACTGTGTACTCGTCTTCTGTAGTGCCTTCTTTTCTTTATACTTCAGTTCATTTGAGTTTTATTTGGGTAGCACTTTTAGCAATGCATATTGTCCCAAAGTAGCTTTGATGATGATGATGATGATGATGATGATGATAGTAGTGGTGGTGATGATAGTCATGATGAGGATGATGGTAGTGGTGGTGATAACATTGATAAGAATGATGACGGTGATGATGATTTCGAGGATTATGATAAACGCAATGATGATGATTATGATGTTGAATGGAAAATGAAACAATGCTTTCTGACCAATCCGAATCATGAATCCATTAGGCCTGCAGATGAAGACAGATATATTGAACAAACTCTACTGGTGTTATTTTTTTCCCAGTTGAGATTGTGTTTATTTAAGACTGACAGGATATTGTTATGAATTGATCTGTTGTTCATCAATCATTTAGTTTGAATCAAACAGCATTTCGTTTGCTATTTTTGTTTGTTTGTTTGTTTAACATCTGGTTGATGATGCGTGCTCCATCAGCACGACTTAAGCAGTCAGGCTTGTTAGGAGCAGCGCTTGAATGACTCTGAGATGAAATGGTGTGGTTTCCCTTTAACAGCTCTTCTCTCTGCACTGCGTCTCAATTAAAGCTCATAACATGTTATTATTATTGATCTCAGGCTGCTAACTGGACATGGTAAATGACTTCGCACTCAATAGGACAGAAGAAATCTTTTGTGAAAGAAAATCAATTATCGTCAAAGTGCTAATGTCGTAGTGTGAGGTGTTTTCTGGCAGGCAGGTTCCTCTGCCCCTGTGGATATTTATGGATTTGAGGGATTTTGTTCCTCCACATTTCCACCTCAGGCTGTTTATGGTACCTGTTCAAGTGTTTTTTTGGTGCTGAGCCTCTGCTGTGGATTCACAGGCTTCACCTACACACCTTTAATTGATCAGTGCAGAAAGAGAGAGTTTGTGCTGGGTTTTAAAAATAGAGGTATTTTTCTACTTTCTTTTACAACACACACGACATGTTAAAATGCGTTTCTCATTCAGTATATAAAGCACTGATGTACTGATATTTCTATTCACTGGACTACTGTGGAATCCTTAATGATGAGGATGATGATGATTGACGACACTGAGTGTGATGATTATGATGATGGATCGTACTTGCTGATAACCTATTAATCAACCTATAGTCTTTAAAATAGATACTGAATAAAAAAACAAACACAGCATGTAAAATACTACTGTACTTTATTATAAAAAAATGAAAATAAAACAGTTTTAAAGCTCTGGCCTTTGTGAAGATGTTTAAAGACCTGTTTATGTTTTAAAGTAACGATGCTTTAGGTGATTTTTGTTTGTTGTTTGTTTGTTCAACATTTACTAAAGCATTTTTAAATTAAGTACATTTTTATTTCATCTGTTAACAATAGTTAATGCACTATGGACTAACGTAATAACAATGCTAAAGATGACAGAGGTGATGATTCCTCTTTGAATTGAGGATGATGGTGGTGATGTGTATTAAAATGTGATGAAGATGATGAGGAAGATGATGATTATGATGATGATAATGACAATGATAATGATAGTAATCATGATGATGATAATGATAGTGGTGATGATGATGATGATGGTGATGGTGGTGGTTAAGATGATGGGGATAATGATGACAACGGCGATGGTGATGATGATGATGATGATGTGGTGATGAATATAATGATGATGGTTATGATGATGATGACGATGTGGTGATGAATATAATGATGATGATGATGATGATGATGATGGTAGTGATTTGATGATGATTGTGATATGATGAAGAAGAAGATCATGATGATAATGAGTGTGATTATGATGATAATGATAATGATGATGGTGGTGATGATGATGATGATGATTATGATGATTATAATGATGATAATGAGAATGGTAATGGTGATGATGATGGTGATGATGAAGGTGTGATGATTATAATGGTAATGATGGTGGTGGTAATGATGATGATAATGAAGGTGTGATGATAGTGATGATAATGATGGTGGTGGTAATGATGGTGATGATGATGATGGTGGTAATGATTATGTTAAGGATGATGATGGTGATATGATATTAATGATGATGATGATGATGATGATGATTATAATGTTTATAACAAGGATGGTGATATGCTTATGTTAATGATGATGATGAAGGTGGTGGTGGTAATGATGTCTCTCTCTCTTTCTCTTTCTCTCTCTCTCTCTCTCTCTCTCTCTCTCTCTCTCTCTCTCTCTCTCTCTCTCTCTCTCTGTAGGAGTTGGTGGGCAGTAATCCATCACAGAGGAACTGGAAGGGAATACTGATTGCTCTGCTGGTTATTCTGATCATCTGCTCTCTCATCGTCACCTCCGTCGTCCTTCTCACACCAGGTACTTTTGGTTTCATCAATAACATACAAAAAAACAAACCAACAAAAAAATTCTCATTACATGTCTGTGTTCAGCCAATGATTAGAAGAGTTTAAGAAAACCACAGTCATTGTCAGATGGAAAGATATGAACTGGATGTAGTGGAATATAATAACCGGATCAGGCTTCCTAAACCATTTTATACCGAATGATCTTCATTCTCAACAGGAAATGGAGAATGATATCCTGTGCAGATAATTAAGTTTTAGTGGTACATTAATGGTTACTGTTTTATAGTCTTTATCAAGTGCATCAAATTGTTCCCAATCCCAGAAGACCTTTTTTGCCTGAAATCCTTCATTTTAAACTTATTCCTGATGTCCTAATCCCACATTGTATAAACCATATTTACAGTTACATTTATCTCATTCCTACAACTGAGCAGTGTTGTGTTTAAGAGCCTTGCTCAGGGGCCCAGGAGTGGGAGCTTGGTATGGCTGGGATTTGACCTCATGATGTTCTAATCCCAATTCCTTAACCATGAAGCTACCACTCCCCATGGGTAATAGGGGGTGTGAGTGTGTTCAGTAGTGTTGAGGTCAGGGCTCTATGTAGGACACCAGAACTCACCATGCCTTCATGGAGATCACCTATTGCACAGATGCTCTGTCATCCTGGAACAGGTCTGGGTCTTTGCTTGTCCTGGGGAACTAAGGTATTTTTATACAATTGTGCACCTTTGTGGAAACAGTTTGGAGAAGAACCACATATGGTTGTGATGACAAGGTGTCCATTAATCTTTCATTTTGTGTAGAATTTTAGGAGGATATCACTTAGAAGCAGGTATGCATGGATGAGTGGATGAAGTGATGCTCTATGCTTCGGTAGATTTAGATTCAGTGGCGGGCTGTAGAGAGAGAGAGAGAGAGAGAGAGAGAGAGAGAGAGAGAGAGACAGAGAGAGAGAGAGAGCACAGCAGTGGTTTATCTTTCAGAGGTTTATTTGCTTATAAAATAATGAGCTCTTTTCAGGAGCACAAGGTCGGCGTGTGTTCTTTTTCTCCTGTGACAGATTGAGAGCTCAGATCCACAAGGCACACAAACCACCATAACACACACACACACACACACACACACGCTGACATGTCTCCGCAGCTGTGCCTCAAATAGCACACTTCATGTCGTTTTAGTCTCACACTGAGAACCTCACTGAGAGTGAAGGGAAGAAATATTGCTTACATGAGTAACACATTTTGTATTCAGGGCTTACAAGCTCCCAAGACTCCCAGATTTTATTTTGTGGATTCTAATTTTTGTGTGAGTATGTTTATCATTTGAACAACTACAAAGGATGAGTCAAACCTAAATTCATCAGTTACCATCCACACACAGGTTATTGTTTTAGTGCATTTTTTGGGGGTTCCTAAATATTCATAAAGTTGGGTTTCATTTTGAGTCTGGTTCCTCTCAAGGTTTCTTCCTAATGCCATCTCAAGGGGTTTTTCCCTGGTATAGTAAGCTCACTCATTATGAACTAATAAGGGACAAACTCTTGGACACTAAACTTATATATTCAAACTTCATAACCTCTTTATCTCTGTAAAACTGCTTTGGGACAATGCAGTCCCAGTGGACCAATGTGCACAATTAATAAGTCTGAAAATAAATGTGGCCGTGAAAAAGCTTTAAAAATAGGAGTATTTTTTCTCATTTCTCAAAAGTTGTAGTTTCAATGTTATTTAAAATGTATGAAGTGGATATGAAATAGGCCTTTATTAATATCTGTTGAACTGATAATATAAATAATAACGGCATGTCAATGTGAGTGATTCATAATTATATTATGTTTTGTCAGGGGAAGATGATGATCTGGCCTTGAAGGGGAAATTGATGGTGGAGGACATTTTCAGGAAGGAGTTCAGAGTTCATGATCCTGAGGCTAAATGGATCAGTGGTGAGTTCTTTAATACTCCAGCAAGACAATTGTTTAGGTGCCCATGATGATCTATAGACTTTGCCATCAGGAGCGTTAAATGGTGTTCGGCTTCATCCAGATGTAGGGCATCAGGACCGATACTGCAGGTCTGTAGGGCATCAGGACAGATACTGCAGGTCTGTAGGGCATCAGGACGGATACTGCAGGTCTGTAGGGCATCAGGACGGATACTGCAGGTCTGTAGGGCATCAGGACGGATACTACAGGTCTGTAGGGCATCAGGACGGATACTGCGGGTCTGTAGGGCAGAATGGGTAAGGATCACTGGTATAGCAAAAGAGACCAAGATAGAAAGAAGGAAAAGTAAAATGTAAGCAAAGTTTACAAAGGGAAAATTTGCACTGTTTGTGTGTGAATCCTAGCTGTTTCCCAATTATTTATTTATTGAGGGATTAATTGCCCTTTAGCTATCATTCCAGAGGGAATTGAAGAACATGGGGTGTATTGATGCAATCTGCTGACCACTACGTACCAGTGGATATGTTATATGGGTGTGTTTTGGGGCGAATGCCAGTCGAAGATTGTCAAACTGTGGAGTGGATGTGCTAAACAGGTGAACCAAAGTGCAGAGACAGACTCAGATAGGTTACAATATCCAGTGTTCATTAGAAAGTAAAATAAAGAGAAAAAATTCATGAGTCAAAAAAAGGGAAAGGCTAAATTTTATTACAGCAAAACAGATACTTAAAGATAAAAGGAAAAACTTATACAGCTCAAGACAAAAGACTCTGACCACATAACTATAAAAAGCATGCAAAGAAACTTAGCAAACATAATTGAATAAACACTGTGAAATTAAGCACAGGTGGCCATGATTAGAAATTAAGAGGGGAACAAAACATGGGAACGATGGGGACATCTGGTGGACAACTGCAGTAAGACACAGTCAAAATCCTGACAGGACCACAAAATCAGTCAAAAGGGAAAAAACTCTCATCTACAACCTGAAACATAAAACACTTAGCCACTCCATCATCAACAACCCCAATACACTCAGGGGGTCAGAATGAGAAGAAATCTAAAAAATTTTAATCATTTTATTCTGTCTTATGCATGCAGTATTTAGTCTGATGCAACTACAGGAAGAGAATCGTATAATCGTATGTGTGTATAACGTGTGTTTTTGTGCTTAAAGCTCCATTGAAAGTGAAACCTTAAGTGGAAAATCTGTCAGAATATTACAGTTTTTCTCAGTCACTTTGGAGTGTTTCTCAGATAAGAATGAAATTTCTCAAAACTACTTGTTCGACCTTCACATTATTTAGTCATTTGTGCTCATTATAAAAACATTTCTTGCTGCTTTGATTAAATTGCGAACGCCTTTCTACATTTATTTAATGGATTGTGTACGACTGTCTGCTGTTTCCTACATTATCAGTTGTTTATGTTGATGTTGACCACAATATATTCTACTGGTTTCACCTGAATAGTTTTAACCCCCAAAACATCTCAGCATCAGTTCATTGTATACGTCATTGTATGCAAAAAGGTTAAACCAGTTATCATCATCTCATCTAACATTTCTATTAAACTTTATTTTGTAAATGTGTTGAATTGATGAATTGTGCAGATGAATCTTGAACGTCACTAATAAAGGCGAGTGAACGACATCAGATCAACCAATCATCAACCAGTTTTTTGACAGGTCAAAGATGAATCTTGTGAACCTTCAATTGGAGAGTGAATACAAACAGAGTCAAACACAGAATTACAAATTCTGAAAACGGATGAACAACTAAGAAACAAAACGAACACTAGTACAGTACAGTAAAAGTACAAAAAAGGATTTTGAGAAAAGTTCAGGCTTTTGCAAGTTTTGTGCTGTTTGTACGAATAGTTTTGAGAATGCACTTATCGGTTTGCAAATATTAAGGAGGATTTAAGAAATGCTCCAAAACATCTGAGAAAAACTGTAAAATAAACATATATAAAGATATAAGGTTATTGAACAATAAGGTTATTTCAATATGGATGCCATTTATACTCATTTTAACCTTGAAATAGTCCTGTTCCATTACCTTTTTTTTGATCCTATTTTACTTTTATTCTCCCCCCTAATATGTGTGGAATTGGTCATGACTCATCACTTTATTATGAGAAAGTGTCCATCACTTACTCAATCCCTCTCTGTCACAACTGGACTGCTCCTTCTTTACTTACTGCAAACATACAGCGAATCCAAATTGAGAGCAGAACCTGAGCTTTCAAAAACACATTTCATAGAAGAGAAATTTTACTACAAACATAAGTGATTGCAATCTTGCTGTTAGCTCCCAAAGACAAGCATAAGATCTCATTTCTTACTCAATGTAATATCAGTGATAAAGCCAGCGAGCAGAATGCAACGCTATCAGATGCTAATTTACAGCAGAAATTCGTTTCGACAGTGTGAACAGTAATACTGAAGTGTTAGCATGAAAACATATTAACATGTAACACTCACAATAATACACATAATACAATTATATCTCTCTGTGTAGATGAGGAGGTTCTGTATCGCACTCGTGAAGGTGACGTGCTGAAGTTCAACGTGGAGACAAACAAGAGCACAGTGCTGGTGTCCAACAGGAAGTTTGTGAGTTTCTGTCTCTTTTTGTCCTCTTATTAAACAAACATCATACATTCAAGACAAACACGCGATAAACTATATAAGTGACGAACTCTATTAGTGGGTGGGGTTAAAAATACTTGATTGATGGGTGGGGTTTTCTACCTATAAAGAGTAAGTAGAGTTTAATACCCACGATTAGTGGGTTGGGTTTAATACCCTAGATTAGTCGTTTGGGTTTAATACCATTGACCATTTGTTTGCGTTTAATACCATCGATTAGTGGGTTGGGTTTAATACCCTCAATCAGTGGGTGGGGTTTAAAACCCTTGATCAGTGGGTGGGGTTTAATACCCTTGATCAGTGGATTGGGTTTAACACCCTCGATCAGTGGGTGGGGTTTAATACCCTTGATCAGTGGGTGGGGTTTAATACCCTTGATCAGTGGGTGGGTTTATTGTTGATCATTGGGTTCAGTTTGATTCTCTTGATTTATGAGTGGGGTGATTTAATGCCCTTCTGATCAATGGGTGAGTCTTTTTACCCTCCATCAGTGGATGGACTTTAGTACCCCGAGCAGCAGGTAAAATACCCTCAGTGTATATTAGGGTTAATATACAGGGTTAGTAGGCGGAGTTTATTGAAAAGCCAATACATATTTATTTTACATTTTTCCTGTTGTTCCCATTGTAGGAAACATATAAAGCTGTCAAGTATGAGCTTTCTGCAGACCTGAAACAAGTTCTGCTGGCCTATAATGTAGAACCGGTGAGACACACACACACACACACACACACACACACACACACACACACACACACAAAATCATTCTGCTAATTGTATTAAATAGCAGATTGTAATTCTCTATGCGTCTCTCTCTCTCTCTCTCTCTCTCTCTCTCTCTCTCTCTCTCTCTCTCTCTGTCTCTCTCTCTCTCTCTCTCTCTCTGTCTCTCTCTCTCTCTGTCTGCTTCTGTTTTGGTCCTTCTCTCTCTGTCTCTTCCTGTCTCTCTCTGTCTGCTTCTGTTTCTGTCCTTCTCTCTTTGTCTCTTCCTGTCTCTCTCTGTCTGCTTATGTTTCTGTCCTTCTCTCTTTGTACCTTCATGTCTCTCTCTCTGTCTGCTTCTGTTTTTGTCCTTCTCTTTCTTTCTCTCTGTCTTGTTCTCTGTTTATCTCTATTTGCTCTCTTTCTGTCTCTTACTGTTTTGCCTCTTTCCTGCAGTTTAATCAACACTCCTTTACTGCATACTACATCATCTGTAGTTTAGAGACCCCGTAAGTATACACCCACACGTGCACACACACACACACACGCATGCACACTAACACACTTGTGTTGTGAGTATATGTGTGTATTGTTCACAGGGAAACATGGATTCTGACTCCTCCAGAAGTGCGTAACGCTCCTCTACAATATGCAGGTTGGGGACCACGAGGACAGCAGCTGGTACTTCAACATTTCCCATAATCCTTCACTTGTACCATGTGCCCTGTCAAACCTCTTTCCCTATGCAGATCCCATGATTATTAATGGTTCTATTAAACATCTTTTGCCATTTTTGCAAACATTCAATAACACAGTCTGTAACACGGTAACACACTCAGTAACACACTCGGTAACACTCAGTAACACATTCAATAACACAGTCTGTAACACAGTTGGTAACACACTCAGTAACACATTCAATAACACACTCAGTAACACATCCAATAACACAGTCTGTAACACACTCAGTAACACACTCAGTAACACAATTAAATAACACAGTCTGTAACACAGTTGGTAACACACTCAGTAACACATTCAATAACACAGTCTGTAACACAGTTGGTAACACACTCAGTAACACATTCAATAACACACTCAGTAACACATTCAATAACACAGTCTGTAACACACTCAGTAACACAATTAAATAACACAGTCTGTAACACAGTTGGTAACACACTCAGTAACACATTCAATAACACACTCAGTAACACATTCAATAACACAGTCTGTAACACAGTTGGTAACACACTCAGTAACACATTCAATAACACACTCAGTAACACATTCAATAACACAGTCTGTAACACAGTAACACACTTAGTAACACATCCAATAACACAGTCTGCAACACACTCAGTAACACACTCGGTAACACTCAATAACACATTCAATAACAGTCTTTAACACACTCAGTAACATACTTAGTAACACACTCAGTAACACTCAGTAACACATTCAATAACAGTCTGTATCACACTTGGTAACACACTCAGTAACACATTCAGTAACACAGTCTGTAACACACTCAGTAACACATTCAATAACGCAGTCTGTAACACACTCTGTAACACACTTAGTAACACTCTTGGTAACACACCTATTAACACTTAAAGTAACACAGTCTGTAACAAATTCGGTAACAGTCTGTAACATACTCAGTAACACACTCAGTAACACACTCGGTAACACACTCGGTAACACAGTCGGTAACACAATCAGTAACACATTCAATAACACAGTCTGTAACACACTTAGTAACACACTTGGTAACACTCAGTAACACATTTAATAACACAGTTGTGCTCATTTCTAATTAGCAGCCTTCAGCCAATCATAGCCATACTTCTTATCCGCAAACTGCAGCAATCAGCCTATCACAAGCACCAGACACTCCGATTCACAGACTCATGTCTACTCTTCTCTTCTTGCCATTTTAGATTTTTATATTCGAGAATAATATCTACTATCGTTCCACCGTCGAGAGTCGAACCATCCGCCTGGTTTCCACTGGCAAAGAAGGTGTGATATTCAACGGCCTCAGTGATTGGCTGTATGAGGGTAAGCTAATGCTAACACAGCATTGGGGCACAATAAACACAATATTTTTAAATATGGGCTTAATGATACTTATTTTAATATATGGACTTTATATGGATAATATATGGATTTTCATATATAGAATTATTATTATGATTTGTATGTGTGTCTGTTTGTATTTCATATAAGAGAATTTCTGTTTTCCTCACAGAGATGATTTTCCAGTCCCATGTGGCTCACTGGTGGTCTCCTGATGGAGCACGTCTAGCATATGCCTCCATCAACAACACTTTGGTGCCCAAGATGGAGCTTCCCATGTTCACAGGGTCGCTGTACCCAAACAACCGAGCATACCATTACCCCAAAGTACGCTCTGATAATGACACATAGATAGGGAAAGTGAACTTGGAACGCTTATACTGAAATATACACTTTGCACATATTTATTTGACTCTAGTAAAGTATTAAACATGAACACTACATTTTAGTTGTTTGATAATTCATCAAATGATTTGTAATGTTGTAATGGTATTTATTTTTATGTCTTTGCTTGTTACGTCATTAACACTTGGTTTGCTACAGGCTGGAGAGGAGAACCCTGTGATCTCGGTGTATGTGGTGAACCTGAACGGCCCTTTACACATTATCCAGATGAAGAGACCAGACAACCACAGGATCCGGTAAGTCCTTAATATGTAATATTTGATTAATTCTTTTTTATTTCTTTAATTTATAAATTTACATAGACATACTGGCTAAATTATTTACAGACATCGTGACTCAATGACCTTTTTTTACTGCCATCCTGACTTATATACAGTATATACTGTACTTACTGTTTTACTGACTTGCAGATGTATTTAAATAGCTGTTTATAGGTCTGTGGTGAGACCTGAGATGTTGTATGGATTAGAGACAGTGGCATTGAGTAAAAGACAGGAGGTAGAGCTGGAGGTAGCAGAGCTGAAGATGTTGAGGTTTTCGTTGGGAGTGATGACGATGGACAGGATTAGAAATGAGTTTATTAGAGAGACAGCGCATGTAGGACGTTTTGGAGACAAGGTGAGGGAGGTGAGATTGAGATGGTTTGGACATGTGCAGAGGAGAAACATGGGCTATATCAGTAGAAGAAGGCTGAGGATGGAGCCACCAGGAAGAAGGAAAAGGGGAAGACCAAGAAGGAGGCTTATAGATGGGATGAGGGAAGAGATGCAGGTAGTTGGGTTGAAAAAGGCAAGTGTTGAGGACAGGGGTATGGAGACGGATGACCCGCTGTGGCGACCCCTAATGTGAGCAGCCGAAAGAAGAAGAAGAAGATATATTTAAATAGCTACTTCCAAACTTACATACTGTATGTATTTAAATACTTGCATACTTAATGACTTACATACTATATATGAATT
>NC_060887.1:37518804-37594179 GCF_014805685.1 Silurus meridionalis
ATAAAGATAGATGTGGAGGATTACAGTACGTCCCTCATCTTCAGATAAATTCACACCTAATTATACATAAAATGTTGGATGCATCCAGTTACACAGATGTGTGTGTGTGTGTGTGTATATACCTACTCTATGTGTGTTGTGTTTGTTGTCTCCAGCTCTGTCACTACAGATCTTGAAACCGGCAAGCTTCATAAACACAGCACATTACCCTCTACTGCTGCTCGTGTGAGTCTCACTATCACCACCTCTATGCTGTCATGCTGACACATGCTGTGGATGCTTATCTCTTTCTTTCTTCCCCTCTCTCTCTTTCTTTCTTTCTTTCTTTCTTTCTTTCTTTCTTTCTTTCTTTCTTTCTTTCTTTCTTTCTTTCTCTCTCTCTCTCTGCTTCTGTCGAATAAAAAACAGAACACTATAATTAACAGATGGCACAGGTGTGTGATTCTTACCAATCACTTCCCCTTGGCCCCGCCCTCCATATGACCAAGCCCACTTCCCACTTCCCAGAGTACATTCATATACATTGTTTTGTCAGAGCTGCTGTTCGAGAAAATAAATTCCAACCAGTCCGAATCTGGGATTTAGCAGCCTGATAAACTTCACACAATAGAATTAAAAAAAGCATCACACTGAAAACAAAACCCTGTTTATGTGTTTAGATAGTTAGTTGGTTAGTTAGTTAGTTAGTTAGTTAGTTAGTTAGTTAGTTGCTTACTTTATTGCCCACAGAGCAGAAAAATGCTCTGCACACATCACCTAACAAACAACACAAAAATACATAAAAACAGCATAAAAATCCAAACACTTACATTTGAAAATGTACACATATAGACATATAGATTTCCATATATATTATATATAATACGTATACACTATATTGCCAGAAGTTTGCAGACACCTGGTCATAAGTATCACATTCCATATTTAGTTCCAATTTTCTCTTATAATTCCCTCCACTCTCCTGGGAAGATGTTCCACTAGATTTTTACATTTGTGTTTATCAGCCAAAAGATTGTTAGTAAAGTCAGCTACTGATGTACTGTAGGGTGAGGTGAGGAGGCCTGGGGTGCGTCAGCATTTTAAATTAATCTAAAAAATTTTCATTAGGGTTGGGATCAGAGCTTTATTGTAGACCATTCAAGATCATCTACTTTAAACCAGGTAAACCAGATCTTCATGGAGGTTTGAGTTTCCAAGTTCAAGTGAACGCAAAATTTTATTATACCGCATCTAAAGACGTCCAATACAATTGTGTGGTACCAGTTTGGAAAATAACCACATGTGGCAAGAAAGGTCAGGTGTCCCAATACTTTTGTCCCATAGTGTATATGTATTACGTATTCATACACTACCTACTCACATTCTTGATTTTTTCCTCAGCCGTGATTGTTTAAAGTGCCTTCTTGAAGGCAACATCTGGAATTGAAAGTATAAGGGGTGGGAACAATCCATTATAATATTCAAAGCCTTCTGTATAACTTTAAACATATAAATTTCATTGAATTTCTGGGAATAAAATGTGTTTCTGTTGACCTGTGGATGCTTTCTCACAGACAGATGTTAATAAGAATGAAGTTAAAAGGATAGTCATTCATAAAACCCAGATGATTTCTCTAAATCCACAAATAATTACAAAAGAATAAGATGTAACACTGTTTTATCAATAGTTTACATTTGCTTTATTTACGTTTTAAACAGCCCTGTCTTACTTCCTGTGTTTATCTCGTTCTTACACTCTGTGTCTCAGGGATGAGACTCCAGGAGGACAGGTTGTATCAGAGCAGTTCCAGCTGGACTGGGCCACGGTCTTAGTCAGCAATTTGGGCGTGATCGCTGTACGCTGTGACGGGCGTGGCAGTGGCTCACGGGGCTCTGAATTTGTACACAAGCTTGACAAAGAGGACCAGCTGAAAGCTCTCAGGTACAAATCGAGACACAGGAATGTTACGCTTCTCATATACTTTCTGTGACGCTTCCAGAAAATTCTTAAACGTGCACACTGAAACATTCTGCTTTAATTTTTCTGAATATTGTACAAACTAACAACTCTGGTGTTTTGTAGCATTTTAGCCAAAGAGCCGTACATCGACAAATCCAGGATTGGCGCCTTTGGACAGGTAAGAAAACAATACCAAAGATGTTACAATTAGAATATTTGGCACAGATACAGATCAAGGAAAGAATCAGAAAAAATTATTAGTATAAATTATACCTGAATTTACAGTATACTGAATATAGAAGAAGCTTCAATACTCTGTGGTCAAACGTATTGGGACACCTGACTTATCCAGACAAACTGTGTTTTTTTTTTTTTTTTGTTTACAAATTGTACACAAAGTCAAACACACAATTGTATATGTCTTTGGTGGAATGACATTTTCCAACACTTGAACTAGACCTCCAATATGTCCAGCAGCTCTATAATGATATGCTTTTAAAGGGTTGTAGTGGAAGATCTCCTTTTATAGAGCTCTGTGAATATACAGTGTATATTTATTCTCTTATCATTCTGACTTTCTGATCAATAACTCAGAGCCTTAATCATTAATCTCCTGTCCTGATGTTAGTTAAAAGGTATAAAAAAACCTGTAAATAATGTACACAGATTCTGAACAACGCTGGTCACATTTCAAATGAATTTAAATATAATTATTGTCAGTGTCTCTGTAAATACTAGATTGTGATTGGCTGGAAATTCAGTTTTGAACACACAGGCAGTTTTGCAGAATGTGCTGTATTCGAACAACTGCATCCGCATTTGTAAGACTCCTCTCTTCTTGACGAACTGGAAAAGAAATGAGAAATAGAATAAAAAAACAGCTCCAGCAGTTAACTCCAACAGCTTCATTATTAGTAGAGACATATAACAGTTGCGAAAAACTCTTTTTTTTTTCTAATCAGTGTCTATTAAAGCTCATGTACATTAATGTAATCCGATGGCACTACTTTATCTCTGTGTGTGATTTGGAATAACAGAATATATATATTAGGGATGACCCTGAATATTCGAAGATTCAATGTTTTGAAAGGAGGAGCCTGATTTGACTACAAATCTCACGGTCAAGTTTTTGCCATGTTTTATAAAACATTAATCATGCCATTTTGGTTATATGGGTGTGCTCAGTGTCTAATTTCACATAGAACTACCAGTTTTCTCCCAGTTCATATACAGCCTGTTATAATGATGCTGTAATAGAAATTTGAAAAGAAAGAAGCTTATAATAAATATTTTTGACCTGCATGAATAAATCCAATAAAACAGATTGTGACACATTGTAGTTCCATTTTCCCATCATTTTTATTTATTGTCTAAATAGCTGCGAACAAAAGTAAGTACACCCTATGTGAACATGTCAAAACTGTGTCCAAAGTGTAAATACTTTGTTTAAACACTATTGTTATTTAGCTCTACCTTAATCCTCCTGGGTATGGAATTCACCAGAGCTGCACAGGTTGTCGCTGGGATCCTCTTCCACTCCTCTATAATGACATCTGCTGGTTGTTAAACACATGGTGCTTCTCCATCTTCTGCTTGATGATGCCCCACAGGTGCTCAATAGGGTTCAGGTCTGGAGACATACTTGGCCACTCCTTCACCTTTACCTTTAGCTTCCTCAGCAAGGCAGTTGTCATCTTGGCGTTGTGTTTGGGTTTGGTAATATGTTGGGAAACTGCCATTTGTAAATGAAGGGCATCATGTTCTTCTTCAGAATGTCACAGACTTTGCATGGTTAGTACGGCATACAGCTGTTATCACTTAGAGTGTACTCACTTTTGTTGCCAGTTATTTTGACATTAATGGCTGTATGTTGAGTTATTTTTAGAGTAAATCTGTACTGTATACAAGGTTTTTTAGCAGTCATCATTTCTATAGTATTATCAATTTAGAAGTTTACCTAAAATCTATCTATCTATCTATCTATCTATCTATCTATCTATCTATCTATCTATCTATCTATCTATCTATCTATCTATCTATCTATCTATCTATCTATCTATCTATCTATCTATCTATCCTGTAACATTCACCTGGATTTTTACTTACACTTCGAGTCAAGTCAAGAACCTTTTATTGTCATTTCAACCATATATAGCTGATGCAGTACACAGTAAAATAAAACGTTTCTCCAGGACCCTGTTGCTACATAAAACACCACAACACAGCGCTAAGGACTAAAGAAAGTTGTCCTTGCCACATAAAGTGCAATGCAGAATACACAAAAAAAGAACACCAAACATTATACGTTCTGTATATGTTATACACAATGAAAAAAAAAATGTCTCTGCGTATTGTATTTGATATGATTATTCCAGTATTCAACAACTGCATTTGTATCTCTAAGACTCTTCAGTGATCTCATCACCTCAGCACAGAGAGCTTTATCAGCCGTATCGGTGTGTATTGTGTGAAACAGTCAGATGTAGCCAGTCTGCAGTGTGATGAATAATGATTAATGGTGATGATGTGTGTGTGTTGTAGGTGTATGGAGGACACATCACCAGCCTTCTGCTCAGCTCAGAGGCCTCCGTTCTGAAGTGTGGAGCAGTTTTCTCACCCATCACTGACTTCCGACTCTATGGTACACAAAACTATAAAACTATAAGGCTTACAATAATGATGTAAAATTGAAAAAGAAATGTGCTAAATAATGTGTGTGTGTGTGTGTGTGTGTGTGTGTGTGTGTGTGTTTGAGACAGCGAGATCTTGTCTGCTTCTGCACATGATATGCACATTGATAAATTTCATAACTGTACCTGCTTTTCAGCATCTTTTTTTTCCGAACGATATTTTGGCCTTCCAGCGTCAGAACATCGAGCGTACCAGGTACAATTTCATTTCAGAGCTGCTACATCAAGTAGTACAGTTTACCAAATGTGAATTTATTATTTGAAAACGTCCCCAGATGTTCAATTTCTCACACCGGGTGCCTTGGTTCGTCGATAAGAAGTTTTTGATCGTTCACCCCACTGCAGATGGTAGGTTTTTTCTTTCCTTGCTCCCTCCTTCCCTCCATAACCACCATGTAAATATTTATAGCAGTAAAAATTAATATAGAACAATACATACAGTTGTGTTCAAAATTATTCAACCCCCAATGCTGTAAATGGTTTTAGGGAATTTAGTGTACATTTGTAATTGTATTCAGAATGAAATCCTACAAGGACTTCTTAAAGAACCATATGCAACTAAAATGACATCAATTAGTTTTGTAATACAGTAGTAAATGTTTCTTTTGTGAATTCTTCATTGACATAATTATTCAACCCCTTAAAGACTACCACTCTGAAGAACAGAGGTTCAATGAAGTGTTTTCAATCAGGTATTGAAAACACCTGTGGATATCAGGGAGCAGCAATAAAGCCTAATAAGCACCAATTAGGCAGCTTTAAAATGACTGTGATACTCAGCTCCTTCTAGACATTTACTGGTGTGGTTACAAACATGGTGAGGTCAAGAGAATGGTCCAGGAAGACAAGAGAACAGGTGATTACTCTTCACAGGAAGGGCAATGGCTATAAGAAGATTGCAAAGATGTTAAACATACCAAGAGACACCATAGGAAGCATCATTCGCAAATTCAAGGCAAAGGGCACTGTTGAAACGCTACCTGGTCGTGGCAGAAAGAAGATGCTGACTTCGACTGCTGTGCGCTACCTGAAGCGTAGAGTGGAGAAAAGTCCCCGTGTGACTGCTGAGGAACTGAGAAAAGATTTGTCAGATGTGGGTACTGAAGTTTCTGCTCAGACAATACGGCACACCCTGCGTAATGAAGGCCTCCATGCCAGAACTCCCAGGCGCACCCCCTTGCTGTCCCCAAAGAATAAGAAGAGTCGACTGCAGTATGCCAAAAGTCATGTGGACAAACCACAGAAGTTTTGGGATAGTGTTCTGTGGACTGATGAAACAAAATTAGAACTGTTTGGGCCCATGGATCAACGCTATGTTTGGAGGAGGAAGAACAAGGCCTATGAAGAAAAGAACACCTTGCCTACTGTGAAGCATGGCGGGGGGTCAATCATGCTTTGGGGCTGTTTTGCTTCTGCAGGTACTGGGAAGCTTCAGCGTGTGCAAGGTACCATGAATTCTCTTCAGTACCAGGAGATATTGGATGACAATGTGATGCAGTCCGTCACAAACCTGAGGCTTGGAAGGCGTTGGACCTTTCAACAGGACAATGATCCCAAGCATACCTCCAAGTCCACTAGAGCATGGTTGCAGATTAAAGGCTGGAACATTTTGAAGTGGCCATCGCAGTCACCAGACTTAAATCCGATTGAGAACCTCTGGTGGGACTTAAAGAAAGCAGTTGCAGTGCGCAAGCCTAAGAATGTGACTGAACTGGAGGCTTTTGCCCATGATGAATGGGCGAAGATACCCGTAGATCGCTGCAAGACACTTGTGTCAAGCTATGCTTCACGTTTAAAAGCTGTTATAACTGTAAAAGGATGTTGTACTAAGTACTAAGATTGAATGTGACTTGGGGGTTGAATAAAACTGATAATGATGTGAGCTCAGAAAAGACATTTGTGGTTATTTCATTATAAATGTTATGTTATATTTGTCTGACCTACACGTGCCTCTTTGATTTAATTGTAAGCAGTATGTCAAAGAACCACCGGCCACGCCTCCCTCCAAGGCTCACACTCTCACTCAGCCTCTCCCTGATACTAATCACCTACACCTGTCCTATTCCTACTAATCACCTACACCTGTCCTCCTCCTACTAATCACCTACACCTGTCCTCCTCCTACTAATCACCTACACTTGTCCTACTCCTACTAATCACCTACACTTGTCCTACTCCTACTAATCACCTACACTTGTCCTACTCCTACTAATCACCTACACCTGTCCTATTCCTACTAATCGCCTACACCTGTCCTCCTCCTACTAATCACCTACACCTGTCCTACTCCTACTAATCACCCACACCTGTCCTACTACTAATCACCCACACCTTCCTCCTCCTACTAATCACCTACACCTGTCCTCCTCCTACTAATCACCTACACCTGTCCTCCTCCTACTAATTACCTACACCTGTCCTCCTCCTACTAATCACCCACACCTGTCCTACTCCTACTAATCACCCACACCTGTCCCACTCCTACTAATTACCTACACCTGTCCTACTACTAATCACCTACACCTGTCCTCCTCCTACTAATCACCCACACCTGTCCTACTCCTACTAATCACCCACACCTGTCCTCCTCCTACTAATCACCCACACCTGTCCTCCTCCTACTAATCACCCACACCTGTCCTCCTCCTACTAATCACCCACACCTGTCCCACTCCTACTAATCACCCACAAATCACCCACACCTGTCCTCCTCCTACTAATCACCCACACCTGTCCTACTCCTACTAATCACCCACACCTGTCCTATTCCTACTAATCGCCACACCTGTCCTCCTCCTACTAATCACCTACACCTGTCCTACTCCTACTAATCACCTACACCTGTCCTATTCCTACTAATCGCCTACACCTGTCCTCCTCCTACTAATCACCTACACCTATCCTACTCCTACTAATCACCTACACCTGTCCTACTACTAATCACCTACACCTGTCCTCCTCCTACTAATCACCTACACCTGTCCTCCTCCTACTAATTACCTACACCTGTCCTCCTCCTACTAATCACCTACACCTGTCCTACTCCTACTAATCACCTACACCTGTCCTACTCCTACTAATTACCTACACCTGTCCTACTACTAATCACCTACACCTGTCCTCCTCCTACTAATCACCTACACCTGTCCTCCTCCTACTAATCACCCACACCTGTCCTACTCCTACTAATCACCCACACCTGTCTTCCTCCTACTAATCACCCACACCTGTCCTCCTCCTACTAATCACCCACACCTGTCCTACTCCTACTAATCACCCACACCTGTCCTACTCCTACTAATCACCCACACCTGTCCTACTCCTACTAATCACCTACACCTGTCCTACTCCTACTAATCACCTACACCTGTCCTACTACTAATCACCTACACCTGTCCTCCTCCTACTAATCACCCACACCTGTCCTCCTCCTACTAATCACCTACACATGTCCTCCTCCTACTAATAACCTACAACTGTCTTACTCCAACTAATCGCCTACACCTGTCCTCCTCCTACTAATCACCTACACCTGTCCTCCTCCTACTAATCACCTACACCTGTCCTCCTCCTACTAATCACCTACACCTGTCCTACTCCTACTAATCACCTACACCTGTCCTACTCCTACTGTCCTACCAATTCACTGGAAGCCTTCAGTTAAATGTGTACCCAATAAAGACATTCTGTATTACTCCTGGTTTCTGACGCTTGGTCTATCCGTGACTATATATATATATATATATATATATATATATATATATATATATATATATATATATATATATATATACATATACACACACACTATATGGACAAAGGTTTCTGGACACCTGAACATAAGATTGCTTTTTTTAACATCTCATTCCACATTTAGCCTCCATTTGCTAATATTATAAGCTCCACTCTTCTGTGATGATGTTCCTCTTAGTTTTGTGGATATTTGTGCTCAGCCACAAAGGTTTTAGTAAAGTCAGGTGCATGTAGAAGGTCTGGGGTGCAGTCAGTAGTGGACAGTAACAAAGTAAATGTAATTCATTACTGTACTTAATTAGTTTTGACGTGTATCTGTACTTTACTCAAGTAAATTTATCTAGAAAGACTTAAACTATAAATATTTCAAATATCTATATCAAAAACCAGTCGTTCCTTTTTATTTATAAATAAATAAAAATTTTAGCTCTTATTACTATTAATTCTATCATTTTATTAATAGTGTAGTAAGTGAAGTTTTAAGTCATTGAGGATGTACTGCGACTTTACATTATATATACAGTGTATATATATATATATATATATATATTGCTATAGCCCTTTACTGGAGTCATATTTTATCTACTGTATCTCTATTTTTACTCAAGTACATGGTTTGTGTACTTTGTCCACCACTGGGTGCAGTCAGCTTTTACATTCATCCTAAAGGTGTTCAATAGGTTTTAGAGCTCTATAGCAGGAGGTCTTGCACTCCAACCCATGGAAAATCCCCTTTTAGCTGGCTTTCTGCACAGGGTTTTCATTGTCATGCTGGAACATGTTTGGGTCTCCTAGTTTAATGCTACAGCTGTCAGTGATGTAACTGGAAGGACCTAAAATTTAGGACGCATCCGGAATATAATTAAACAGGGGCCAGAGTGACAGCTGTCTCAGTAAGTCTTCTAGGACCGATTGGCACACCAGAGATTGGGCATGGCATGCCCTAAAGAACTACGTTCTCTGCTGGGGCTAAACTTCCGAAAGTGTTGATCTCGGCAGTGTCGGCTGTGTCAATGACTTGCTGGTTTAAGGCGGGGCCAATGGTTTGGGGCACATGCAGGGTCCTGGTTTGGCCAGATTTTTTTTTGTCAGGAATGCAACCCGGAGTATAATTAACCAGTGTTTAATAAAATGAGCAAAGTTTAAAAATAGTTTTAAGTTCAGAGCATTGTGGGCAAACATTATAGATATATCAATAGATAGATAGATAGATAGATAGATAGATAGATAGATAGATAGATAGATAGATAGATAGATAGATAGATAGATAGATAGATAGATAGATAGATAGATAGATAGATAGATAGATAGATAGATAGATAGATAGATAGTCATAAAACAGTGACAAAATGCATGGTGTTTATGTGGGACTTAACTATAAAAGTATAAAGGAAATGTATATGATCTCTTTCTTTCTTTCTTTCTTTCTTTCTTTCTTTCTTTCTTTCTTTCTTTCTTTCTTTTTTATTTATATTTTTTACAGAAAAAGTCCATTTTCAGCACACGGCTAAATTCATTTCAGAGTTAATCAATGGAAAAGTTAATTACAGTCTCCAGGTAAAATATCAGCTTTTGTATTTGTATTTTTGTGTGTGTGTGTGTGTGTGTGTGTGTGTGTGTGTGTGTGTGTGTGTGTGTGTCAGTTAACCACTGAAGCTGAATATGAAAAAGATTTAATGATATGAGAAATTAGCTGAGAAAATTCACACACACACACACACACACACACACACACACACACACACACACACACACACACTTGTGCTGCAGTCAGGAGAAAGATTTGTGAGTCCTGAGGCCTTCACCTTTAACAGATTAAACAGACGTGCACACTCTTTCACTAATTTAATTAAAAACTAAACACCAGGAGAGTCTCAGTTCACTCTCTGCTCATTACACATCCGACTTTTTATTCAGTATTAAATGTTAAATGACTGAGGCTCATTCAGGTCAGATGTTCTCTAAGTTTAAGGTCTTCTTGCTGCTCTCAGCTGATAGCACACTGATGAGAAAAACGGATGATTCAAAAGGACCACACTAATGCATGAAATCTCTGACTTTTCAACTTGGTTTTACACACACACACACACACACACACACACACACACACACACACACACACACACACATATATATATATATATATATATATATATATATATATATATATATATATTAAAGATACATATGAAGCAGTTACCAATGTGATATGATACGATTCACCCCGTTACGATGCAATGAAAAAAATATGATGCTACGCAATTCAATATGGAACAGTTTATTTTTATTTCATTGGTTCAGACAGACAGCAAAAAAACAGACGTTCTTTTCCTTTTGTGTCTCCAGGAAGATGCAGCTCTACCTCTGCCATGTAAATGTGTATTCTATGTGACTCTCAGGACACGTCTCGGTCTCCATGGTCTTGTGATACGTCATATTCACGTAGCAGCAGTGGTGCTGATGAAAATGACATCTTTACTGTTACCTGTTATAAAACCCACTGACACTGAAGACTCCTTTCCCACATGTTGATTGAGGGGAAGTAGAAGTTTAGTGGTTAAGATGTTGGACATTTGACTTCCAGAAGGTTACTGGTTCAAATTCCAGCAGCACGAAGCTGACACAGCTGGGCCCTAAGCAAGGCTCTTAACCCTCACCTGCTCAGGTGTATTAATGAGATAATAAAGTATCTCTGGATGAGGGGCTTCTGCTAAATGGTGTAAATGTAAAATAGAGAATAAACATTTACATGTTTTTGAAATCTGATCATGTGGCGCACCCCCTGTGACCGTGCTGTTGGTACAGAACCGATAACATGCAGGATTAGAACAAGCACATCAATACATATAAATATGATATTTGTTGTAGAGAAAAAAAACAGAACAACAAAAACACAGAACTATAAACAGTCAGAATTCATTTCTTAAACAACAAAACACGTCTTTATTCAGAGCTGGTGTTTCACATGGTCTTAATCATGTTTTCTTCTCGTTTCAGATTTATCCAGATGAAGGTCACTTCCTGCACAGTGAGGTGGTGAGGCAGCACCTCAGTCAGTCCCTGGTCCACTTTTTTAAAGAATGTTTCAGGCGATCAGATGATTTGCTTGAAGACGATCAAGAGGAAAAAAATGAAGTCCAGGGTTAATGTCCTCAAGCACAAAGAGACTCGTCTGGTTTTGAACTCAGCAGCTTTCCAAGGACTTCATCCTCATTTATCCTGCTGTACAGAACATTTCAATCTGCAGACATTTTCTTTCCTTCCTTCCTTCCATCTCTCTCTCTCTCTCTCTCTCTCTCTCTCTCTCTCTCTCTCTCTCTCTCACTCTTATGTGTGGACCAAGAGCAGCTTTAGGATCTGAAAAAGGTGTCTAAAAGAACAATTTGTCGATCGGTTTGACAGGTTTCTCTGATGAACCCGATGTTGCTGTGCTGAAACCGCGTTCAGACTGAAGACAGGACACGGTGTGGAGACTGAGCGGGAATCTGTCTGTTCATCCATCTGCTCTGACACGGCTTTTTCTAAATGCTGTATGGAGGTTGGTTTGTGGTCGTGGTTGTACTTCAGAATGTTCTAATATTATGTCTTATTGTATTTGTGTCTGTTGCTCTTATGTAAAGAAACACATGAATTGAAATATTAACTTGGGGATCAAATAAAAATGTTTTTTTCTTTTTCAGTGTCGGACTTTCTGACTGTCAAATATCACCTTTTTATGCAGTGTGTGTATATATATATATATATATATATATATATATATATATATATATATATATATATATATATATATATATATATATATATATATATATATATATATATATATATATATATATATATATATATATATTAATATTAGGGCTGTAATTGATTAATCACACGATTGTCATTGTCACAACTTAATCACACATTTTTATCTGTTCTAAATGTAACTTAAATTAATACTTTTTTAGTTTTTAAAACTCTAATAAACATGGCCATGGTTAAATATGGCTTCTTTATGCAAATGTTTACATGTTCAGATGTTTCAGCTCGTAAAAATATTCTTGTAAATGTTTTAAAGTAATCATAGTGTTTTAAATCACGTTAATCATCAGGACACTAAACAGAACTTTTGCTGTTTCCACACGGACGGTTTTAATTGCCGGATTTGTGCATCATGGTGGATTTTGGTGCTCGATTGAGACTTGGCGCCTCAGTAAAACACAATGATAAATAAATTGTATACCCAAGAAAAGAAAAGACGTGAATAAATGTGTTGCGTTAAAGATTTTAATTTCACCTCTTTTATGTATATGTGATGTGCTTCTTACAGCTTGTTTCGTCCTGCTCCATCCTCAACCCTCCATGTCCAGCATGGGCAAAGCACCATGAGAGCAATTATTTGACCTTCAGCAACACATGGTTTAATCAAAAGTTCTTCTAGAATGGAAGGAAGTTTATATAAAGAGAATTGAGGGAGAAAAAGAGAGAGAGTTATATATATATATATATATATATATATATATATATATATATATATATATATATATATATATATATATATATATTTCAGCCTCCTGCTGAAAAACAGTGGTTTGAGAACCACTGGATTAATACATAATAAATGGATCGCTTCAGTATCGCGCAAAGCCCTGAGGTCACACAGCGCCCTCTGGTGGACATATTTACCATTTTGTATCAATAGACTATTCCGCTTTATATAAAATAGCGGATATTTCCACTAGATGGCGCTGAGACACCCTGTGTTACTATATAATAAAATATTAATGTATTAGGTCTATTACTTTTTCCCCTAATTGTAGTATATCTTTAAAGTATTTTAGAGTCATAAATAAGTACACCCTTTGCAGGATTATATTAGACTTTTTGCAGCAATAAATAGGTTTGCTCCATATAACTTCTGTTCAAGTAGGATTGAGGTTGAACATTAGAGAACATTGACTCTAGTTTTCTTAAGTTTTGGTGTCAACACTTTATTACAGAAATGACACACAGATTGTTGGTTAATGTACCGGACCTGCACATTACTGATCATCAGATGCTTAAAGACAGAAGCTTCTAAAAGATTTAACATTAAAGATGGTGGAAAAAACGGTGGTGAACACCCATAATAGAGGAGGAACCGAGGAAGAACCATTAAAGCAACATTCACCAACTTTCAGAACAAAATAACATTTTTGTGATTTTTCTTTTACATGTGAGATGTGAGGTCTATCTATGTATGTCCAGCAGGTGGCAGTAATGTAATGTCTTGGCACTGTTAAAAGCCTGTGAAGAAGAGCGATCTGCTCTCACCACTGTTAACACTTCATGTGTGTATGTTTGGCTGCTGTGATATGTCCTAAATAAAGCGACCATCAAAAAGGACTTCTTTGAGTATTTTCTGGTTGTATCTCAAGATATTACAGTAATTGTGTAAATAATCTGTGAATATTTACTCCAAATCCTGATGTGCCTCCCCACAGCTCTGAGCTGTTAAGTTCTCCTGTTATCCCTTCCCCAGTTCCTCATCATATTTGGTGGTACAGGTCACTTCCTGTTCACCTCATGTGAGAAAAAGTCATGATGAGTATTGAAAGCTGTGATGTTTATTGTAAAGTAAGATGTGTTTAATTAAAATATAAGTTTGTGTAAGAAGTTACCACTCTTAGTCTACAAGCAGACAAAGTGGTGTGTAGGTTTATTTTCTGTTTTATGTCTAAATTTAATGTCTTTATTTGTAACTGAATGTATTTTGTATATTGATCCTGTTATTCAGTTCTACGGTGTTGATGTCGGTGTTGATGTCAAGTGTAATAAACATCAGTGAAAGAACCTCGGCCTTCAGATTGTGACTAAGGGTGGTATAAACTTTAACAGATTTATTACAGATGTAGATTAAGAATAAAAACACAGCCATTATGGAGGCACAAGCCAGTGCACTCGTAGTGCCGGTCCCAAGCCCGGGTAAATGGGGAGGGTTGCGTTAGGAAGGGCATCCAGCGTAAAAACATGTGCCAAATCAAATATGTAGATCACGATTAAGAATTTCATACAGGATCGGTCGAGGCCCGGGTTAAGAGCGACCGCCACAGGTATCGTTAGCCGACAGGGTACCGGTGGAAATTGGCCTACTGTTGGCTGAAGGAGGAGAAGGAGAGGAGGAAGACGTCTACAGAGACGGCAGGGAAAGGAGAAGTGGAGGAGAGTGGAGGTTCGGGTTGGTACTTTAAATGTTGGTACTATGACTGGTAAAGGGAGAGAGATAGCTGATATGATGTAGTAGAGAAAGGTAGATATGTTGTGTGTTCAGGAGACCAAGTGGAAAGGGAGTAAGGCCAGGAACATTGGAGGTGGATTTAAACTGTTTTATCATGGTGTGGATGGAAAGAGAAATGGTGTAGGGGTGATTCTGAAGGAAGAGTACAGTAAGAGTGTAGTGGAGGTGAAGAGAGTTTCTGATAGGGTGATGATGATGAAGGTGGAAGTTGAAGGGATGATGATAAATGTCATCAGTGCCTATGCTCCACAAGTTGGCTGTGAGATGGAGAAGGAAAGATTTTGGAGTGAATTAGATGAAGTGGTAGATGGTGTACCTAGGGAAGAACGATTGGTGATTGGGGCAGACTTCAATGGTCATGTTGGTGAAGGGAACAGAGGTGATGAGGAGGTGATGGTTTTAAGGAGAGGAATGTGGAAGGGCAGATGGTGGTAGATTTTGCTAAAAGGATGGAAAATGGCAGTGGTGAACACGTATTTTAAGAAGAAGGAGGATCATAGGGTGACCTATAAGAGTGGATGAAGGTGCACACAGGTGGACTATGTTCTATACAGGAGATGCAACCTGAAGGAGATTGGAGACTGTAAGGTGTTGGCAGGGGACAGTGTAGCTAGACAGCATCGGATGGTGGTCTGTAGGATGGTGTTGGAGGCGAAGAAGAAGATGAGGAGAGCGAGGACTGAAAGAAGAATAAGATGGTGGAAACTGAGGGAGGAAGAGTGTAGTGTGAGGTTCAGTGAAGAGGTCAGACAGGAGCTCGGTGGTGGTGAAGAGGTGCTGGATGATTGGGAAACTACTGTAGGAGTGATGAGGGAGACAGCTAGAAAAGTACTTGGTGTGACATCTGGAAATAGAAAGGAAGACAAGGAGACGTGGTGGTGGAATGAGGAAGTGCAGGAGAGCATAAGGAGAAAGAGGTTGGACAGAGTGATGAGAAAAGTAGGCAGGAGTACAAGGAAAAGGCATATGAGGATCTGAGAAGTTGAGAAGTATGAGAGGTTGGACACTAAGGAAGGAGAAAAGGATTCGTACTGATTGGCCAGGCAGAGGGACCGAGCTGGGAAGGATGTGCTGCAAGTTAGAGTAATAAAGGATGGTGATGGAAATGTGTTGACTAGTGAGGAGAGTGTGTTGAGAAGGTGGAGGAGTATTTTGAGCAGCTGATGAATGAGGAAAATCAGAGAGAGAAGGTTGGATGATGTGGAGTTGGTGAAGCAGGATGTAGATAGGATTAGTAAGGGGGAAGTGAGAGCAGCGATTAAGAGGATGAAGAGTGGAAAGTTGGTTGGACCAGATGACATACCGGTAGAAGCATGGAGATGTTTAGGAGAGATGCAGTGAAGTTTTTAACCAGATTGTTTAACAAGATTCTGGAAGGTAAGAGGATGCCTGAGGAATGGAGAAGGAGTGTGCTGGTACTGATCTTTAAGAATAAGGGAGATGTGCAGACCTGCAGTAACTACAGGGGAATTAAGTTGATCAGTCACACCATGAAGTTATGGGAAAGAGTAGTGGAAGCCAGGCTGAGAGAAGAGGTGACCATCTGTGAGCAACAGTATGGTTTCATGCCAAGGCAGAGCACCACAGATGCCTTATTTGCTTTGAGAATGTTGATGGAGAAGTATAGAGAAGGACAGAAGGAATTGCATTGTGTGTTTGTGGATTTAGAGAAAGCATACGACAGAGTGCCAAGAGAGGAGTTGTGGTATTGTATGAGGAAGTCAGGTGTGTCAGAGAAGTATGTGAGGGTGGTGCAGGACATGTATGAGGACAGTGTGACAGCAGTGAAGTGTGCAGTAGGAATGACAGACTGGTTCAGGGTGAAGGTTGGACTGCATTAAGGATTGACCCTGAGCCCTTTCCTGTTTGCAGTGGTGATGGACAGGTTGACGGACGAGGTCAGACAGGAGCTCGGTGGTGGTGAAGAGGTGCTGGATGATTGGGAAACTACTGCAGGAGTGATGAGGGAGACAGCTAGAAAAGTACTTGGTGTGACATCTGGAAATAGAAAGGAAGACAAAGAGACGTGGTGGTGGAATGAGGAAGTGCAGGAGAGCATAAGGAGAAAGAGGTTGGACAGAGTGATGAGAAAAGTAGGCAGGAGTACAAGGAAAAGGCATATGAGGATCTGAGAAGTTGAGAAGTATGAGAGGTTGGACACTAAGGAAGGAGAAAAGGATTCGTACTGATTGGCCAGGCAGAGGGACCGAGCTGGGAAGGATGTGCTGCAAGTTAGAGTAATAAAGGATGGTGATGGAAATGTGTTGACTAGTGAGGAGAGTGTGTTGAGAAGATGGAGGGAGTATTTTGAGCAGCTGATGAATGAGGAAAATCAGAGAGAGAAGGTTGGATGATGTGGAGTTGGTGAAGCAGGATGTAGATAGGATTAGTAAGGGGAAGTGAGAGCAGCGATTAAGAGGATGAAGAGTGGAAAGTTGGTTGGACCAGATGACATACCGGTAGAAGCATGGAGATGTTTAGGAGAGATGCAGTGAAGTTTTTAACCAGATTGTTTAACAAGATTCTGGAAGGTAAGAGGATGCCTGAGGAATGGAGAAGGAGTGTGCTGGTACTGATCTTTAAGAATAAGGGAGATGTGCAGACCTGCAGTAACTACAGGGGAATTAAGTTGATCAGTCACACCATGAAGTTATGGGAAAGAGTAGTGGAAGCCAGGCTGAAAGAAGAGGTGACCATCTGTGAGCAGCAGTATGGTTTCATGCCAAGGCAGAGCACCACAGATGCCTTATTTGCTTTGAGAATGTTGATGGAGAAGTATAGAGAAGGACAGAAGGAATTGCATTGTGTGTTTGTGGATTTAGAGAAAGCATACGACAGAGTGCCAAGAGAGGAGTTGTGGTATTGTATGAGGAAGTCAGGTGTGTCAGAGAAGTATGTGAGGGTGGTGCAGGACATGTATGAGGACAGTGTGACAGCAGTGAAGTGTGCAGTAGGAATGACAGACTGGTTCAGGGTGAAGGTTGGACTGCATTAAGGATTGACCCTGAGCCCTTTCCTGTTTGCAGTGGTGATGGACAGGTTGATGGACGAGGTCAGACAGGAGTCTCCCTGGACTATGATGTTTGCGGATGATATTGTGATTTGTGGTGAGAGTAGTGAGCAGGTTGAGAAGAGCCTGGAGAGGTGGAGATACACGCTGGAGAGGAGGGGAATGAAAGTCAGTAGGAGTAAGACAGAGTACATGTGTGTGAATGAGAGGGAGGGCAGTGGAGGGGTGCGGTTGCAGGAGAAGAGGTGGAGAAGGTGGAGGAATTCAGGTACCTGGGGTCAACAGTGCAAAGTAATGAAGAGTGTGTTAGAGAAGTGAAGAAAAGAGTGCAGGCAGGGTGGAGTGGGTGGAGAAGAGTGATAGGAGTGATTTGTGATAGTAGGGTATCTGCAAGAATGAAAGGGAAAGTTTATAGGACTGTGGTGAGACCTGCGATGTTGTATGGATTAGAGACAGTGGTATTGAGTAAAAGACAGGAGGTGGAGCTGGAGGTAGCAGAGCTGAAGATGTTGAGGTTTGCGTTGGGAGTGACGATGATGGACAGGATTAGAAATGAGTTTATTAGAGGGACAGCGCATGTAGGATGTTTTTGTGACAAGGCGAGATTGAGATGGTTTGGACATGTGCAGAGGAGGGACATGAATTATATTTGTAGAGGAATGCTGAGGATGGAGCCACCAGGTAGAAGGAAAAGAGGAAGACCAAGGAGAAGGTTTATGGATGTGGTGAGGAAAGACATGCAGGTAGTTGGTGTAAAAGAGGCAGATGTAGAGGACAGGGTGCTATGGAGACGGATGATCCGCTGTGGCGACCCCTAATGGGAGAAGCCAAAAGAAGAAGAAGATTAATAATACAATGTCATTGTTACCTTGTACCATTGTGTTGTTTTGTTTTTCTCTTATTTGGTGTTTTCCTTTTTCACTATTAGAATCTGAAACCTAACCCCAGTTTTCTTTTCTTGATTATTACTATATTCCACTAATTTCCTTCACTCCCTCCATTTTTTAATTCCCACTGTGTCTAACCTACATTTCCAGATCGCTTTCAGACTCCCCAAAACTTTTTTTCATTTTATTTGTATTTTTATTATTTTCATTAAGCATTTAGCCATATATAAACAACATGGCAATACCAGTACATTTTGACATTAGAATATACAGAACAGGTGCATGTAAAATACAAATATATACACATATTTAGGGAAAAAATAAAAATAAAAAAAATAAAAAATAATAATAATAATTAAATAAAAAATAGGGATATGGTTTATAATGTAAATCATATTTTTCTATAAAGGACAAAAGCTTCATTGGGTTTTTCTTTTTTTATTAATTTAAGAGCTTTTGTGAAAGAAATAAACTTATTATAAAATGTAAAAAAATTAAAAAAACACGTTGGTTACACTTTCATGTATTTGTGTATATACAATTCTTCCATCATCTCCCTCTCTTCAACACTGCAGAATGAAAGAAAGACTAATCAAGTCTGTTCAAAAAATAAAATAAAAGGATCAAAATCTCTCAAAAATAATTTTTTAATTGATAAATAAAATTATAGGGTCATGTCACAAAGTAGAAGAACCATTAGTTTACAATTGACAAATAAAATAAAAGTAAATAATTGTAGATGAAGTAAAACATTTCAGAGCTGACTGTGATTTGATGCAGCTCTCCGTCTCAGAAAGGGGAAATACTGACCAAAAAACTGACCAAAACTCCCTTTTGCTGCAAAAATCTGATATAATACTACGAGGGTGTACTTATTTATGACCAGTGGTGAACAGTAAGGAAGTAAATGTAATTCGTTATTGTACTCAGGGATCTTTTACAGATATCTGTACTTTACTGAAGGTATTTCCATTTGGGTAGACTTTTACTTTAACTTCACTACATTTCAAAGTCAATCTTTGATTTCATCAGTCGTTCCTTTTTATTTATGAGTGGATAAAAACGTGACCGGTCAAACACGCAGCGAGCAACCAATCAGGGTCGAGCGCACGCTCTCTTCAGAGCTTGTTTTGATTGGTGCTTGGTGTAGCATCAGTTCAACAACAAGCAGAAGATTTAGAGAGAAATAAATCATGGAAGAAACTTCTGACTCGAACTCGCCACAACACCAGTGACCTCATTAAACAATATGAAGTAGTTGAAAAGAAGGTTTTGGGATTATGATCATTTTGATCCATTTGTTAAGAGTCACATTCGAGTCTTTTCACATAAACTGAGGTGATTAAGCAAAGACTCGTGACAACAATGATAATATGAACATTAAAGCCGTAATAAATCATAGTAAGTTGGATACAGAAGTACATTTGAAGACAAAAACTTTTGTACTTTTACTCAAGTGAAAGTTTTAATGGACACTTTTACTGAAGTCGTATTTCTGTATCTCTACTTTAACTTCAACTACTTTAACTTCAACTACTTCGACCACCATTGATTTTAGACTACAACATGACAAATTTGGCTTTAAAACATAACTTCTTCTTTAAAGAATTGTAACTTTAAATAGTGTGGGAATTATCTGGAGAAATTTCTCAATAAGCATATTAAAGCTCACTTCTAGCTGGAGCTGAAATATGAGTGTTACTGCAGACGCTCCAGCAGCACTTTCTAAGATTTTTATTATGTGACTTGTTAAGAAGAAGATAAAGTTGTTCCTGCGATGGATTTTCACCAGTTATAAATAACACATAACTGTTGCATACGAAGACAGCGTGAGGAAGAGTCATAAAGTTTGTGTAAATTGTGTAAATTCTTCTTCTTCTTTCTGCTTCTCCCTTTAGGGGTCTCCACAGCGGATCATCCGTCTCCATACCCCCTGTCCTCTACATCTGCCTCTGTCAACTCAACTACCTGCATTTCTTCTCTCACCAAATCCATAAACCTCCTCCTTGGTCTTCTTCTTTTCCTCCTTCCTGGTGGCTCCATTCTCAGCATTCTCCTACTGATATACCCCATGTCCCTCCTCTGTACATGTCCAAACCATTTCAATCACACCTCCCTCACCTCATCTCCAAAAAGTCCGACATGTCCCTCTAATAAACTCATTTCTAATTCTGTCCATCCTCGTCACTCTCAAAGAACATCTCAACATCTTCAGCTCTGCTACCTCCAGCTCCACCTCCTGTTTATATCATTGAATAAAATTACTTCTGTATCAATTTAAACAGGAGGAAAAACTGTGACTGCTGTTGTTTATTCATCATAAATATTATAGTTATAGTGAAATATAATGATTTTTGATGATGTAAGATTTTTATATTTTCACAACATTTGTTTTTATCATTAGATTTAGGATTTAAATGATGTCTAAAACTTCAATATAAAAAGCTACACCTCAGACTGTACATGTTTAAGATTATTTATTATCTTGAACAAAGACATAAACAGTCCTGAAATGTAGACCTTTGGCACATCATCAGTGGTTTCTCCAGGGGTTTGTCCAAGCACTGCTGTTTTTCTTGAAGATGTTTTCGTTGGTCTTCCCTTGTTCCTGGATACACTGCTCACATACTGAATCCAAACTTACAGCTTTGCAACCTCCTTCTCCATCAGCTCCAGTATGGTTTTGACTGTGTTTGCATATTGAATGCCCCATTGTCCTGCCTCCTTTTCCTCAAACATTTTAATGGCTGCCTTGAGCTTGTTGATGCTCAGGTACTGTAAGGCCTCGCTAAAGTCTACGTAATTCAGGCTCTCATTCTTTTCTATCACTGGGGTCAAACTGGCAAGTAGCAAAATAGTTTGCTTCAGTTTATATCGGGCTTTCGCCCTCCATTTTCTTCTTTCCTTTTTTGTTTCTGAACAGAATTCTGGAAACTTCTGGAACTTCTTGCTCAGTATTCTGATGTTTTTAAACGCCAAAACGGCCTGCAGCTGAGCAAGACGTTTCTCCAGCTGCTCTCGATCTCTCGATGCACGATCTCTCTGAAGTTCTGCAGTCTTTTTCTCCTCCATTGAGTAATTCAGCCTTTCCTTGAGCTCATTGATGATCTGGAGCTGTGCATCATTATCATCATCATTTTCCTGCTTGACCTTCTCTGCTTCCAGTTTTTGTTGCCTTATTTCTGAAGTCAAGTCGACCATCTGCTGTGCAGTTTTCTGCAGACGCTTTTCGGCTTCCATCTTTTGTTCTGTAGCCTTCTCTGCAGTTTTCCATTGTTCATCAAAGTCGCTCAAATTAGCCTTGATACGGGAGTAATTCTTCTTACATGCCACTTTCATCTCCTTCATAGCGCTCTCTCTTTCCTCATCCCATTTATTTTTCTCAAACTCCAAAATGGCCTCTAGCTCAGCAACACTTTCCTCCAGTTGCTTTCGTTCTCTTGCCCATCTCTCTCTCTCAGGCTCTACATCCTCCACATGCTTCTTGTGCTGTTCCAGTGCAGACTGGAGCTCGCTGATGTTTCGCAAGTTTGCATAATGCTTAATTTCCAGCTCTTCCATTTTCTTCTGCCATTCCTCCATTTTTCTTACTGTGTCCGTGAGCTGCTTCTGCAACACTTTGACTCGAGGATCAATCTTAGACTCCTCCTGCACGCTGGGTTGGAAAAAGGTTCTAAGCCATGTAAATAGCTGATTCATTGCCATCTTATAGTAGTGCTCTTCAGCCCTTACTGCTGTCTACAGATGTTACTGCGCTCTGCAGATGTTACAGCACTCTACAGATGTTATAGCGCTCTACAGATATTATAGCGCTCTACAGCTGTTACAGTGCTCTACAGCTGTTATAGCGCTATACAGATGTTACTGCGCTCTGCAGATGTTACAGCACTCTACAGATATTATAGCGCTCTACAGCTGTTACAGCGCTCTACAGATGTTACAGCGCTCTACAGCTGTTATAGCGCTATACAGATGTTACTGCGCTCTGCAGATGTTACAGTGCTCTACAGCTGTTACAGCGCATCTGCAGCGGCAAATGAGCAACAGTGACGCGCTCTGCTCTTTATATAGGTTTAAAAATGTATAAGACGTCACATTGCCCCGCCCCATTTCTCTCTTCCGGAAGTGTCCCCCCAGTGACGTCTCTCCCTCTCCCACGTTTCCTCGTTTTCTCCACTTTTCTCTCTGTTTATTTCTCCTGAGAGAAGAGTGAGATTACAGTCGTAAATAAGACAGAACGGGTGTAAACTGTGTAAAAAGCGACTGATGCTCAGCGGGACGTCATGCTCTCTGAGGCCAGAGGCGGCGCTGCAGCAGGCGGAGGCTCGGGGACGGATAGAGCCGGAGTAGAGAGCGAGCAGCGCGGTGTGAGTGACTGGGACACCGCGGGGGGTCTCGGGGGGAAACAGTGACAGGACTGTAGACAAACTGAGCTGGAACATCTCCAATCCTAAATCCCAAGGAGTTCAGCTGCTTAGTTCTACATGCTGATTAGAGTTTCACAATCAAATATAGATTAAAAACACGTGCATCTCATTAACATTTTACCGTTTCCATGACTACTGGTTCATTCATTTTACATTTATAACTGTTATATTATTTTCAGAATATTTTATTAAATTGTACACACTTTTTATACACGTAATCATATTTTATATCAGTGTTTTCTTTCTTTCTTTTTATTTTGTCAACATTTCAGACAAATGACATTTCAGCAAGTGTAAACATACTGAATGTGCTTATATGTATCTTATATTTCCTGTAATAAAATACAATAAACTAATTATAAGATTAATAAAGCTATTTTTATTATTTGAGTTTAATGAGTAAAAATATCTATAAATACATTTTATTTCTGTTATATTTAATCTGTTGTGATAAAATAATAAGACATAAATAAACTCTATTGAACTGCACATACGTAGTCTGTGTTATTCTTTTACTTTCATTTCATTTCATTCTTCAAGTTTGGTTATAAAATGTACCTGTTTGATTATATTTAAGATTATTATGAAGATAAGACTATTCAATACTTTATTTTATTTTATAAACAGGAAAATAGTAGACATTTTTTAAACAATTATTTAAACACATCTTTATTTTTATTTATTTTTTTAGGTTGTTGGTATTGTTCCAGATCTTTAGTTCACAGAAACGATAAATGAATTAAAATAAAGTTCAAGATGTTTACATTTTTACAAAAGATTTATCCCTAAAAAAGACTTTAATGTTGAATCAGTTTGTTGTTATATTAAGCAACAGAGTTGCCCTGTAAACCTGACAGCCCTTTCAGGAACAGTGACTGTATTAAAGCTGAAACAACGATTGTAAGAAAAAGCGATAGTAATCGATAATGAAATTCAAGGTCAATGTATGCCGTTATCGTTTAGTTGTGCTGCTCAAGTTACGGTTTACGGGTTAGCGTGACGTTAAGGTAACAGAGCCGCACGCGAAATGGTGCATCGAAAGTCATCCAGGGCATGAGAGCATTTTATATTAAACACAACAAAGAAAACTGTAACCTGCAAGTTATTCAAAGATGAGCTTGTGTGGGATAAAAGTACCACAGTGATGCACGAGCACGTGAAAAGAAAACACTAGTGTCATGGATGAAGGTGAAACATCAGCATGGTAAATAAAAACTGTATAATACTCATCATGTGAATATGGTGCAGTTTAATGAAGTGCTATTGTGTAAACTGTTTGTTTGAAACTTCAGGAAAGTTGCACTGGATCTGTTCTGTTGTGACTCGCGAACATCAGGTTGCACAAACAGCTCACACGTGACACAGTGATGGATTCAATCAAAAATGGTTTCCCATTAAATATTTCTGAAAAATTGCTTTAAGGAGAAGCATGTGGACAGGCAGATGGTGATAGATTTTGATAAAAGGATGGAAATAGCAGTGGTGAACACTTATTTAAGGAAGAAGGAGGATCATAGGGTGACGTATAAAAGTAGTGGAAGGTGCACACAGGTGGATTATGTTCTATGTAGGAGATGCAACCTGAAAGAGATTGGAGAATGTAAGGTGTTGGCAGGGGACAGTGTAGCTAGACAGCATCAGATGCATCAGTCTGTTGGAGGGTTTTGGAGGTGATAAAGAAGAGGAGGAGAGTAATGACTAAAAGAAGAATAAGATGGTGGAGTCATGCCGAGGAAGAGCACTACAGACACTTTATCTGCTTGAATGTTGATGATGAAGTAGAGACAAGGTCAGAAGGAGTTGTTCTGTGTTTTTGTGGATTGAGAGAAAGCATACAACAGGGTGGAGGGGGAGCTGTGGTATTGTATTAGAAAGTCAGGTGTGGCAGAGAAGTATGTGAGGGTGGTGTATGAGGACAGTGTGACAGCAGTGTAGTGTGCAGTAGGAACGACAGACTGGTTCAAGGTGGAGGTTGGATTGCATCAAGGATCGTATATGAGCCGGATGTACTGTAGTTTTGGATTCTGTTTTGGAGACAAGGTGAGGGATGCTAGATTGAGATGGTTTGAACCCCCACAATTTCAGAAAAATGACAATTACAAATATATTAAATATGGTTATACAGTATGCATTAATTTTACATTTATACATTTTTATAATTGTATAATTTGTATACTATTTTTATATCTATCTATCTATCTATCTATCTATTTATCTATCTATCTATCTATCTATCTATCTATCTATCTATCTATCTATATTTTTTATTTTTTTTATTATATATAATAAATAATTATACTTCATTTGAATTTTTTTGTCACAATTATAAAAAATTGCATCGCAGCAAGTATTAAAATATAATATTACCTGTGATAAGAAACAGTAAACCGATGATAAGATGAATAAAGCTATTTTTAAACACACAAAGACATGTCGAGCTTCAAATAGTCTTGTTTCAAAACTCAAATGAGTTCAACGAGTAAAAAACTCTTTAAATACGTTCATTTCTTTTATGATCCCAAAATAAGACCAAGATGGCGGCGCGTGCACAACATGAGGCCCAGCGTCTCTCCAGATTTTGCGATTCAGTAGTAATTTCTCTCCTTCAGTACAGTCCTCTCCACTGTACTGATCACTAAGCTCAGTGACCTGGGTATCTGCACCTCCACTTGCAGATGGATTCTGGACTTTCTTACCAACAGACCTCAATCTGTTAGGTTGGGCAACCAGGTATCCTCAACCCTCATTCTGAACACTGGCATTCCACAGGGCTGTGTTCTGAGCCCACTGCTCTACTCCCTGTTCACCCACGACTGTGCTCTTCTGTATAACTACAACATCTTCACCAAGTATGCAGATGACACCACCGTGGTCGGCCAGATCAGCAATGATGATGAATCGGCCTACAGGGAAGAGATCCGAAGCCTGACAGCATGGTGTGCCACCAACAACCTGACCCTCAACGCCACGAAGACTAAAGAGCTCATCGTGAACTTTCGGAAATCCAACAGCAGGAGATATTTCCCAGTCAACATCAATGGAACTAATGTAGAGCGAGTCTCCAGCTTTAAGTTCCTGGGAGTTCACATCTCTGAGGATCTGTCCTGGCACCAGAACACTTCAGCTCTGGTTAGGAAGGCTCAACAAAGCCTGTATACTGGAGAAGTCTCAAGAAAGCTCATCTGTCCCCAGGCATTTTAACAAGTTTCTACCACTGCATCAATGAGAGCATCCTGACCAACTCCATCACTGTATGGTACGGAGGCTCCACTGTGTGTGAATGCAAAGCCCTGCAAAGGGTGGCCAAAACTCATCACTGGCACCCAACTACCTGCTATTGAACACCTTCACCACAGTAGATGCCTGCACATCTCACAACATTATCAAGGACTCTTCACATCCCAGTCACAAACTGTTTAACCTCCTTCCATCAAGAAGGAGATACAAGAACATATGCACCAGAACACCAGCAGGTTCAGGGACAGCTTTTTTCCATCCACCATCACATTACTGAACTCTACACTACACCATTAGATCACTGCATAAACACTGTATATAACTTCTGTACAATTATACATACAATGTACATATTACATTACATATTGCCCTCTCTCCAGGACCTGGTATGCATGTACACACGTGTATAAAGGGTACAACAGGTAATAAAACAGATGAACTCTGCATCATTTCAAGCCCTGCATGTTTATTTCAGACGATGTGTTTACACCTGCAGTGTGAAGATGTAATGCAGACAGGTTTTACAGCACATGCAGGAGAGCAGGTGAATTCAGTGTAGCATGTAGTGTGTCAGTGACGTGTCAGTGACGTGTCGGCATTAGTTTTTAGTGATGTAGATGATTTTGTGTCTCTTGATCAGCTCGATGTCTTTCTCCAGCTGCTTCATTTCTGACTCCAGTCTTTCCTTTTTTTGTTTCTTAGAAATGATGTCCGTGAACAAAGACAGGCCTTGGTACTGATGATTGAGCTCATCCCAGTTCTTCTTCAGTCCCTGATACACACACACACACACACACACACACACACACACACACCCACACACAGCAGAGTTTATGTAAAACAGATGCATGTCTGGGTTACATCTTGAGGTGTGTGTGTTTGTGTACATGTGCATGTGTGAGAGCATGTGATTGAGTGTGTGTTTGTGTGTGTGAGACTCACGTGCAGTATATCCTGTCGTTCCTCTTCAGAGAGCTGCATCATGGCTTCCTCCTTCCTCTTCTTCTTCACGTAGCGATCGTACTCCTCCTGCGCTCTCCTCAACTCCTCCTGCCTCTGTTTCAGGTACTCCGGCACTTTCCCGTAATCCTGACACACACACACACACACACACACACACACACACACACACACACACACACACACACATTTACTATGTACTGATAATACAATCCTTTATTCTGTTCCTTCACACCTTTCTCTCACTCACCTTTCTCTTGATATACTTTGGGACGAGGCCTGAGTTCTCCAGCAGCTCCTTGTCTCCATGTCTGGTGTGTACGGAAGCAGGTTCGGGTTTACGTGGAACTGCCTTTATGTTCTCCACTGCGTTCCTTCTCACAAAGTCTCGTTGGGCGTGTCCTCCGGCGAGCAGCTGCTCGGTTTTGGCCGGGATCGACGGTTTCCTGGGCAGGACCTCTCTGTACAAGAACGGCTTCTCTGAGGAGAACAGTGTGGTGATGTGACTTCATGATACTGTTTCAGGACTTTCATTACATCCTCATTATCATTAGTGTTTGTGTGTGTGTGTGTGTGTGTGTGTGTGTGTGTGTGTGTGTGTGTTGTGCAGCTTTACTGATCTCTTACTTTCAGGAAGTTTGGGTTCTTTGGAGTGTTTCTTCAGGAATTTATCTGGAGAAGACACTTCCACTTTAGCTGGACCCATGGTCCTGTGGGAGGCTTTGTTCAGCTTCTGCTCCTGTTTAACCTGCTCTCTGAACTGTGACATGTATCTGTAAATGAACACATCAACATCAACATTATCATCATCATCATCATTAGAGGTCCATACCTTTAGTTTTTCCAGGTTGCTTCTGTTTTGCTGGAGCAACTAAAAGATCCCCTGTCAATACGAGAGCGACCTCTAGTGGTGTTTGTTTTTATATTATCCGTATTATCTATCATTTATATAATTATATTTATTATTATAATTAATATATTTATATTTATTCCATTACACACATGTTCATGATTAAGTAATATTAATATAATAAAGCCATTCTACAGAAGTGAAAAATTATAACCACATCTTCATCATCATTTTCACCTTTCATTTTTTATATTTAGAATGTAAGAAATTGTTTAACCAGCTGTGTGTGTGTGTGTGTGTGTGTGTGTGTGTGTGTGTGTGTGTGTGTGTGTGTGTACACATTATTAATTTTGTTAGTTTTAATGATATTTATGGAAAGATTCTCCAGTGTCAGGAACAGGAACACGCTCTCTCTGGAGTGTAAATGGACTCTTACCTGGGAGCTTTTTCACTCTTCACCTCCTCTCTGGGAATCAGGTGATAAAAGTTCTCAGGAGGATGCATTACACTCGAGATTGTAGCTTTCATAGGAAACAAACACAACCAAACTCCTCAGAACATCTAAATCAATCGGATGGACGCTTTTATACGTACAGCGATACAACGTGTTTTGTTTATCACGCGAACGGTTGCTTAGCAACAGCTCCGCCTACTGCACGTGTTCAACACGCAGACATTTTTTATCTTGTTTTATTAAAAAATAAACCAATTTTAAAAACAAAACAATCAGGCACGAAATGTATTTATTATATTACTATTGTTATAAAATATATGTAATATTTATATACTGTAGCTACATAGAAATCCGCTGTTTGCGTGAACTTCCTCTAACACGTGGCCATTTTTCTGATGCCGTGTACCACGTGACAGAGTTTACGTAACGTAGATGGCGTGTGCACGCGCTGAAAGTAAATATTGTCTATTCACGCAAATCATTAATTATTTCACTGATAATAAATATTTGTGGAGAAAGTATGTATTTTTGTTTATTTACATAAACGTATCTATTCATCCGCTCTGTCTGCGTGAACTTCCGGTAACACGTACTAGTTCACGTAGCGCGTGCGATTATTACGTAATGTACGTACAAAACGATTTTGTTTGATTGTTTATTTACTACTTATATACTTATTTAAACCTCCCTGTGTGTGTGTGTGTGTGTGTGTGTGTGTGTGTGTGTGTGAAACAGCTTATTTTGGTTCTTAGTGATGTCATTAATCTTTTACAGGTTGTCGATTTGTTTGTAAGTAGAGAAGGCTATATGTACAGTACTGTGAAATGATGTTATAAAAATCTTTAAGTAGTATTTGTTCATTTTATGATATTTGTATCATCTCTACTCCATTTTAATTCACGAATTCTTTCTTTATCTTTCTAAATCGCGGAGATGGTAGTGCTGCCGGAAGCTGGTGCGCACTGTCGTACGCCGCGGCTTGTGGTCGTAAAGTCGAATGGTCGTAAAGTCGAATGGTCGTATGTTGCCTGTATTTAGATTTATTATAAGTGCATTAATAATCGGCATTTTTAATATTGTGTTGATATTAAATACACTGATATCGTTTGTGCGCTGTAATAAAGTATTGGCACCCCTGCTAAACATAAATAAAAGTCCATTTCAGAGGAATTTAAGCTCACACTTCATAATTTATTATTCTATATATAAATTCTATAATATTATTATTTATTATTATATATCAGATATAGCACACTTCTATACAGTGTATATATATATATATATATATATATATATATATATATATATATATATATATATATATATATATATATATATTTGAATGTGTGTACCAGCGAAAGTATTAATGGAATATATATGGTAGTAATCTGGTTTACTGTGTTCAGCACATTTCTTTCTTCCCCCCATATTATGACTGTAATATTCTCACTTCATTGAGTTGATCTAAAACAGGGGGAAATGTGTTCAAATATATCAGTATTAAAAGGTGGAATGTAAAATGTTAAATATTATAACTACAGTGCTTTATCAGGTAATAAACACCTAAAACACACCAAGTTTCCAGCAGGTGTAACTGTTTTTACAGCTACTATCAAATTACCTACAGCTCCTACAACCTTTATATAGATCTTTATGGAAATCTTTAAAAGCCTTAACTGGAGCCTAATCTACTTTAAATCCCCAACTAATCACTAATGCCACTGAAACATCATTTTGTCCTCCTGAGATCTTTTCCCTAAAAAAAAATAAATACATAAATAACAACAAACAGTTGTTTATTGTTCAAAATGAACAAACTGATGTACCATCCAATCTTCAGTTAATCTGCTCGCTCATTCTTGTCTATGACAGCATTATATTTGTGTATAAAGATGTTTCAGTAAAGTAACGTTCTTCTTATGGGAGGGCTGGGCGATAAATCGATTTTATCGATTAACTCGAATGTGTAGTTTACATCGATATGTTTTAATAAAAATCGGTTTTCTCTTTAATGTCCGCCGACGGTCTCCTCTGGGCTTCCATAGTTTTGAACGGACTCCCCCGCGCGTTTGCTATAGAGATACACAAACAACATGGCAGCGAGCAAGCAAAGGTAGCAGTAGCATCAATTTACTGCAGCATCTCAAACAGAGGCATGCTGTCGAGTGGGAGAGATGTAGTGCCCTACGAAGTAAACAAGACCGCGTCAGCACAAGACTGCGCTTAAGCAGCCACATCCTGAAAATACACGGTTAAGCAGCCGCACTTTGTTTAGTGTTGCGCGTCTAATCGTACACTTCCGGTACGGGTGGTGGGAGCGGTCAAAATACCTGTAAAGACGCTTCAGAACCGCGTTTCCATTAAGAAACAGAACAATCAGAGCATTTAAATTACCACATTCAAACACTCATAAAACATTTTTTTGAGGTTTGCTCAATCTTTCAAATAATTCTTATTTAGAATCTCCCTGTCTATTATATTCTTATTTCAAATTTCAACTCATTTTACTGTGGAGTCTTGGAGAAAAGTAAAGACAAAATCACTCCAAACCTCAGGTGAATTTTCAATCATGTTCCACATTTAAACACTCATAACATTTTTCTTTGTAGGTTTGCTCATTTTATGTTATGTTACGTTCTATTTTCACAATTTACAATGGCTTGTTGTTTCTGATTGCACTTTAACCCATTTGATAAAGTTAAAACTTTTTTTTTGAACATTTGCTTTGTCATATGCAGGTTGAGGGGGAAAAAAATCGATTTAAATCGCAAATCAGATTTTTTTTAGGCCATATCGCCCAGCCCTACCTTATGGGTTTGTTTTCCTGAGACAGTGTTTCCTGTAAATGTTTTCAGTCTATGGGAGTGAAGTTTGGCAGTTCTCACCACCCTCCGATCTGACACAGATCAGTGTCCATACCAGACTGTAATACAGCTTGTCATAATGCTCTCAATGGTGCAATGGTAGAAGTTCACCAGGACGTGTGTAGAAAGATGGTTTTTTTCAGAGCCCTCAGGAAGAAGAGGCACTAGTGGAAGATGTGTTAGTAAAGTCAAGTACTGATGTAGGTGAGGAGACCCAACGGTGTTCAATAGGGTTGAGGTCAGAGCTCCATAGCAGGAGATCTTTTACTTCAAACAGTGAAAAGCAGATCTTCATAGAGCTGGCTTTGTGCACAGGGGTATTGTCATGCTGGAACTGGTTTGGGTCTTCTAGTTCAAGTCTTCTTCATCTTTTGGCTGCTCCCATTAGGGGTCGCCACAGTGGATCATCCGTCTCCATACCACCCTGTCCTCTACATCTGCCTCTTTCACACCAAATACCTGCATGTCTTCCCTCACCACATCCATAAACCTCCTCCTTGGCCTTCCTCTTTTCCTCCTTCCGGGTGTCTCCATCCTCAGCATTCTTCTACCAATATAACTCATGTCCCTTCTCTGCACATGTCCAAACCATCTTAATCACACCTCCCTCACCTTGTCACCAAAACATCCTACATGGGCTGTCCCTCTAATAAACTCATTTCTAATCCTGTCCATCGTCGGCACTCACAACGAAAACCTCAACATCTTCAGCTTTGCTACCTCCAGCTCTGCCTCCTTCTTCTTACTCAATGCCATCGTCTCTAATCCAACATCGCAGGTCTCACCACAGTCCTATAAACTTTCCCTTTCATTTTTGCAGATACCCTACTATCACAAATCACTCCTGTCACTCTTCTCCACCCACTCCACCCTGCCTGCACTCTTTTCTTCACTTCTCTAACACACTCTCCATTACTTTGCACTGTTGACCCCACGTACCTGAACTCCTCCACCTTCTCCACCTCTTCTCCCTGCAACCGCACCCCTCCACTGCCCTCCCTCTCATTCACACACATGTACTCTGTCTTACTCCTACTGACTCTCATTCCCCTTCTCTCCAACGCATATCTCCACCTCTCCAGGCTCTTCTCAACCTGCTCCGTACTCTCACCACAAATCACGATATCATCTGCAAACATCATCGTGCAGGGAGACTCCTGTCTGACCTTGTCCATCAACCTGTCCATCACCACTGCAAACTGGAAAGGGCTCAGGGCTGATCCTTAATGCAGTACAACCTTCACCCTGAACCAGTCCTACTGCACACTTCACTTCTGTCACACTGTCCTCATACATGTCCTGCACCACCCTCACATACTTCTCTGACACACTTGACTTCCTCATACAATACCACAGCTCCTCTCTTGGCACCCTGTCGTACGCTTTCTCTAAATCTACAAACACAGAATGCAACTCCTTCTGTCCTTCTCTGTCCTTCTCCATCAACATCCTCAAAGCAAATAAGGCATCTGTGGTGCTCTTCCTCGGCATGAAACCATACTGTTGCTCACAGATGGTCACCTCTTCTCTCAGCCTGGCTTCCACTACTCTTTCCCATAACTTCATGGTGTGACTGATCAAATTAATTCCCCTGTAGTTACTGCAGGTCTGCACATCTCCTTTATTCTTAAAGATCAGTACCAGCACACTTCTTCTCCATTCCTCAGGCATCCTCTCACCTTCCAGAATCTTGTTAAACAATCTGGTTAAAAACTCCACTGCCATCTCTCCCAAACATCTCCACGCCTCTACCGGTATGTCATCTGGTCCAACCGACCATCCTCTTAATCGCTGCTCTCACTTCCTTCTTACTAATCCTATCTACATTCTGCTTCACCAACTCCACATCCTCCAACCTTCTCTCTCTCTGATTTTCCTCATTCATCAGCTGCTCAAAATGCTCCCTCCACCTTCTCAACACACTCTCCTTACTAGTCAACACATTTCCATCTCCATCCTTTACTGCTCTAACTTGCAGCACATCCTTCCCAGCTCGGTCCCTCTGCCTGGCCAATCGCTATAAATCCTTTTCTCCTCCCTTATTGTCCAACCTCTCCTACAGCTCCTCATATGCCTTTTCCTTGGCTTTTGCCACATCCCTCTTCACCTGCTGCTGCATCTCCTTGTACTCCTGTCTACTTTTCTCAGCTCTCTGTCGGTCCCACTTCTGTTTTGCAGTCTCCTAGTTCAAGTGAAGGAACAATTTCATGCTACTGAATCCAAAAACTTTCTGTAAAATTGTGTCTTCAGCTTTGCGATAACAGTTTGGGACAGAAGCACATATGGCTGGAAAAGTCCGGTGTCCCAATACTTTTGTCCATATAGTGTACTTTATCATTGTTTCACATATTAACCATAAATGATCACATTTAAGCTCTAAAATTACACTTTAATGTTTTTAACTGAACGAAATCCTAAAGAGTGATATTTAAATAATCACATAAACACTGAGATAAACATTTTATATCAGTAATCATGCTGTTTTTATGCTCAAACTCCATCACAAATCACACACGATAAGAAAACATCTAATTAACAGTACACATCCAGTGTTCTTTTACATTCAGCAGCTTAACAAACGGAAACTCTTTTACAGGGGACACGATTATTTTTGAGCATTACAGAAACATTGTGGCAACATCATATTTAACATTACGTTGTAGAATATTAACTATTTAATACTGATTTATATTGTATTTTTTATGTTTTCCTTCTTTTTTTTTTAAAGAACTGTTTATAATGTGAGAGATGAAGCAGGTCCCTGACCTTCACTTCCATCCTGAGACACATTTTATTTATTATTTGCATTGGAAATGTTTGGATAAGAGTGAGATCTTTTTCTTGGAAGAAGTCTAGATGATGTTATAGATCATATTATATGTCAAAGCCTTGAGAGAACAAGTCAGAGAAGAGATCTGTTTTGAGAGTTTTGAGATTATTAGTTGTCAGACTGTTTCTGCCAATTCTTCTACTGCTAATAATTATAACTATAATTTCACATATATGTTTGATTTACAGTTTAACACCATGTACATGTAAATTCGTCATGATTTTCTGATTGTGGTGTCAGAGTGTGTACAATGTTTGGTGTTGGCACCAGTAGATGGCAGTCTATAACAGCACCTGACTTATTCCTGTGTACAAATAAAAGATTGTAAAGCTTTATAAACCCTCACAGTGTAATATAGAGAGGAAAACACTTTCCTCACACTTCCAGGTAAATCTGTTCCCTCTGTGTGGTCAGTGGAAATGAGCTGATAAAACATGGACACAGGTCCAGTAATGATGTGGTATTTTAATCATCACCAGGTGGAATATACTGAGAGAAAACTCTTTTTCCAGGGGTTTGAGTGTCACCTGTTTCCTCTGTTTCACAATTATAAAAGCATATCAATGAACCTTGCAGAGTTCAGAGTGGAAAAAGATCAGTTATCTTCAACACTATTATCATCATAATGTATTCATCATTATCATCATCATCATTGCTGTTGCATTTCAAAGCCATTTTAGTTGTAATATTTGTAGGACGCCTTCTTTTCCATCACGAGCAGGTAACTCAGTCCTCCCTGTGATCCAGTGTGAAAGAATGAAGTTTGAATAAATCTTGCTGAATGAAATAAATAAATAAATAAATAAATAATTACACACTGATGTGCAGTGCAATAAAATTTACGTTTTATTATGTAATTACAACAAACTCAATATTTCAGAAATTAATGTATTTATAGACATTTTTACTCATTAAACTGATTTGATTTTAGGAACAGGACTATTTCAAGCTCGACATGTCATTCATTCATTCATTCATTCATTCATTCATTCATAGATAGATAGATAGATAGATAGATAGATAGATAGATAGATAGATAGATAGATAGATAGATAGATAGGCACACACGTTATATACACTTATAAATGATATATACTCTGAGCTGTTAAGTTCTCCTGTTATGCCTTCCCCAGTTCCTCATGACTTTCAGGGGGTCCTGAGTGGTTAGAAGCTTCGAGATGTTCCTCTCCTCCATGTCCAGCATCTCTTTTTCCTGCTCGATTTCTTTTTGTAAAGCTGAGCGATCTGTTCCTCCAGAAGCTCTTGTTCTTTTCTCCAGCTCTCTCAGTCCTGCTCTACAGCCTACTCCACGTCATTATAGTGTTTCAAGGATTCCTGGAGCTTGGTGAGATCCTGGAGATGTTTGTTGTTCTCGTTACTGAGATGAATAATCTTTTTCCTCAGACTTTCTTTCTCAAGGATAATCTGATGTATTGTTTCGACTGTGTCCACCAGCTTCTTCTCTAAACTCTCGATTTCACGAGCCTGCTTAGATTCTAGTTTCTGCCGCCTTCTGAAGAACATAAAACAACTCATTTTCAACTGCAAACTCGCAAATGAGCACGTCCAGTCCCACTTATACAGAGAGGGGGACACTGTGACGTCACACGGGGAGTTTTCACACCGTCAATCTGTCAAAAACAAAACAAAAATACTCCATAGAATTGATCCTGCTAAGCATGTTTCGGAAAGATTTAAGCTGAATATTTTATATTTCTGTGAATTCTGTGGTCAAGAAAAAGAAACCATATTTATAAGAAAAAGTGGACTCAACATTTAACATTTTATTAATGACTTCGAATTGTATGTGAATCTCTCGAAATAAACAAAAAACAAAAAAGCACTGAACACATGTAATGCTCTGAAAACTGAAATTTATTTAATATACATTTTTTATGTAGTGTATTTATTTATTTATTTATTTATCTATTATTTTTTTCTGTAAGTGTAAATTTAACATGAGTATGTAATACCTCTTGTTCTTTTGGTATTAAAAAATAAAATAAAATACAAAATTTGTCCAATCTCGTTAATCACTTTTGTTAACTTTGTATCTGCAGTCATAAACATTCCGTTTATACTATATCATGTCCACACGGTGGCGCCTTCACAATTAAATGTTTATTTATTTCGGTTATTTTTTTGTTAGTTTAACTTGTTTATTTTTATAATTCATCATTTTTTTATAATATGTATATTTGACTGGTAGACTAAATAAGTTTTTGATTTTTTATGATTTATGTGAGTTTGTGTTATATTAATACATTTCCCATCATATTTGGTGGTACAGGTCACTTCCTGTTCACCTCATGTGAGAAAAAGTCATGATGAGTATTGAAAGCTGTGATGTTTATTGTAAAGTAAGATGTGTTTAATTAAAATATAAGTTTGTGTAAGAAGTTACCACTCTTAGTCTACAAGCAGACAAAGTGGTGTGTAGGTTTATTTTCTGTTTTATGTCTAAATTTAATGTTGTGTCTTTATTTGTAACTGAATGTATTTTGTATATTGATCCTGTTATTCAGTTCTACGGTGTTGATGTCGGTGTTGATGTCAAGTGTAATAAACATCAGTAAAAGAACCTCGGCCTTCAGATTGTGACTGAAGGGTGGTATAGTAAAACACTTCACTGCTTCAGTAAAGGACAAGATCATCACATGGTGAAGCTGTACATGGAAGTCGACCAGCAAGAGATGTTACACATCTATTAAGGGAAGTACCAAGTTTAAAACAAACAAGTTTAAGTTGCACTGATATTTCAGCGTTGATTTGGAGATAAACTGGACATTTCCTTTATCAGTAGCTTACTGAGAAACTATAAAGACTAAGTTGATAAGCAAATGTTCATTGGACATTGAGGAGACTGAGTTTGACATTTTTGAAGTGACTTTTAAATGTTTACATGTGCACATTACATAGTATCTTGATGTTGCTGTAATACAAACTAGTGATTATATTTCTTGTTCTATTGTTATTGTAATTTTCAATTTTGGGTTACGTAACTCTAGCCTAATAGCTAATCACTAGATCTTTCAATTACTTTACAAGAATCACGTCATATAGTGCAGCACGTAGTCAATAATGCATTATATAGCACAAGGTCACAATGTCAGACACAAAAAAATACAGAGCTATCCTCAAAAAGTAGTAATGCAAATCCTACTACTCAAGAAGATGACAGCGTAGAGCAGGTCATCACATTACAGCAAGCTCAAACAAGTCAACCACAGTCTCAGGAGGGAGCTGATAGTACAAAACCACCAAGCATAAGAAAAGGTCAGCGTTCACGCGCTCTTACAGAAAGAGGGAAAACACTGCAGGAGGTCAGTTTAAACCAACTAAAGAAAGAATTCGAACACAAGTATAAAAGATGGAATTAAAACATCAACTGTTTTAAAAGAGCCTTAAAGAACAATGATGAGGAACTGACAGGTGACGTAGCTGTGACATAGCTTCCTGTGTTTGACTTGTTTGTCACGAGTTCTGTGTTTCTCTCTGCATTTTCAAACAAACTTTACTATCCTTTTTTCCTCTATTACAGTTTTTTGGATTGCTCAAGCACGATTTTCAAAACAGGGCCTGTGTTGTCAAAACACTACACACAATTAGCACAACCACACACCAATTAACAAAACACTACAGATTACTTGCATAATTAAACACTCTTGTAAAAACTATACACTTCTGTTTAAAAACCACACTTTGTTACCATATGAAACACACACGTTTCACATTACTATACTCTGTTTGCACGAGTTACACTCTGCTGTGATAAACCTAAAACACTTTTAGCACTTCTACTTCCCTATGATTAGAGTAGGCTTCCATCACCTTGAAAAGAAAACGTCTTGAATGACGAATCCATCCTTGCATTGCTGCTACCTCCATCTGGTCACAGGCCTCCTCCATGGCTTGGATGAGGGGTACCTCAGCCTGGAGACGGAGATCATATACCTTCCACCGCCATGCCGAGAAAAACTCTTCTATAGGGTTGAGGAATGGAGAGTATGGTGGAAGATATAGGACGGTGAAATGTGGATGTTGCTGAAACCAGTTCTGAACCAAAGCAGAGCGGTGGAAAGACACCTTGTCCCAGACAACAATGTATTGCGTATGTTCGATTTGATTTGCTGCTGTTATGTTGTGCAATTGGCCAATAATGTAAGTATGAGTGCTGTGTTGTAAGGGCCCATATGGGCATGGCGGTGGAGGACCCCATTCTGTGTAATAGCTGCACGGAGTGTTATATTACCCCCACGTTGCCCTGGGACATTGACTATAGCCCTGTGGCCAATGATGTTTCTTCCCCTCCTTCGTGTTCTCGACTGGTTGAACCTCATCTACGTAAATGAACTCATGCTGGATCTCCTCTCCATCCATTCGTAAAACTCTCTGAAGAACAGTGTCATGCAAAATTGTGTAGTTCAGTGTAGATCTAGTATACATATTACAGTACAGTAAAAGATTATGAGACAGTATGCAATACCACACTGCTAAAGTGAATACATACCTCTGCATAATCATGCCACAGTTGTTTCACCCTTTCGGAATTGCGCTCGAAAGGCACTCGATAAATTTGCTTCATTTGAATATGTTTTTTTTTTAGGATGCGTGCCAGTGTTGATGTTGAGACCTGATGGATATTGTTGAAACTGGCATGGTTATTAACAACGTTAGCTTGGAGCTGATTGAGTGTTATAGCATTGTTGTCCAAAACCATGTTTACTATCTCCCTCTCTTGCTGTTCTGTGAACATAGGAGGCCTTCCCCTTTGTCATTCCTGACCCTCAATCCTATGTAGCAAAAGAAAACAGTATACAATAGTACAGTAATTTTACAGGAAAAAGTAACAGAAGTGCTGATAGTGAATAGAATACAGTAATGTGAGCAGTTACTGAAACCGTGCAGATGTTTTTGATATGATGATATTTTTACAATACCTATTTTCCAGTCGAAATGTTCTTATCTCACTTGCCACTGTGTATCGGCTTAGATATGGCTCCCTCAGCGTCAGGCCGTGGTTGACAACATGGTCAACCAGTGTTGCGTGGATCTCATTTGTCAGATTCGGTCCTCTTTGAGCACCTTCTTGTCTTCCTCTTCCTCTTCCTCTACCTCTACCTCCAGCACAGCCTGTTGATTCCTCCTCTGTTGATTCCTCTTCCTCCCCTTCCTCTACCTCCTTGTCCTCCTCTTCGTTCTTCTCGTTCTCCTCCTCGTCTTACTCTTTCTCTGACTCTTTCCATTGTGCTTGAAGACCAATAAACTCACCTGCTGCTTTTTATAGTGCTTATACGCCTGATTGGTGTGTCTACAATTAAGCAAACAAGTGTTTGCACACCTGATGACTGTGTTGAACCAATTGGTTGGACGGTGCAGTAATTTGACAATCAGTGCTTTGGTATTGCAAGGAAGTGACTTCATGATAGATTTTTGTGTGTAATGTATGTTAAGTGTGTTTAGTGTTTTGCGAATCACTGTGTGTAGAGCAGGGGTGGCCAACCAGTCAGAGACCGAGAGCCACATTTTTTACCGTGTTACCGCAAAGAGCCACATCATACACATGGGCACACATGAACATCACCCATCCCTTCCTCTTACACACACACACACACACACACACACACACACACACACACACACACCTCTGCTCAGACAGATTTATTGTAAATGTCACACACCAACATAATGACAGAAATTGACTCCTACAGTTCTAAGACCACAGGACAGTCATTTTCAACAATGAACATTGTGTGCACTGTCTCACACACACAAACTCTTAGTTTAACCAAGTCCACAAACAAAAATATAATAATTTACAATAGCGTTTTTCTTTTACTATGCATGTTACTTAGTGGGACTTTTGGCATTCCTTGCCTTGAACAATCAACTTCAAATCTGCCTCGTATTCCTTTGTTGCCACTCGAAGCAATTCTTTCACATGGGGGTCAGTCAGAACAGATCGATGCTTTGATTTCACGTGTTTCAGGGTAGAAAACAAGGACTTTTTTTTTAATGTGCGTGTTCACTTCGCTTGAGTGTAATATGGTATTTTCGTCAAATGCGCATGTGCGTGAGATGAATATACCGGCGGGGGGGCAATTAATTTTTTACAAGGGGCCACATGAGAAACCTGAATTGTGTCAGAGGGCCACACCAACGATAATATTTTAGGGATGCACCGAAATGAAAATTCAATTCAAAAGGCAATGAAATCCAAAATTTTTTGTGTTATGCCTTTTGCCTTGGCACCATCACTGGAAAACTTTCCTGCCTTTCCGCTACAGACGGAGTGCGCATGCTCGGATTGATTACTTTTCTGCGCTGTGTTCTTCTCATATTTAGAAGGCAATCCGGATGTTTGGATTTCAGGTGATAAACTAAACCCGACTTGGAGAAACTCTTTGCAGATACAACCCTTCTTGAAATTTCAGCATTGCATGTTTTGCAAATCGCTCTACACACACCGCAGACATGTTGCTCTTATCCAGATAACCGTGTGCTGCTGCGCTTTTTTATTGCGTCATTACAATTCTGTTTTGTCTGATATACCGCAAAGTTTCCCAGTAGGGGCAAGCTCATTTAAGTCTTAAAATTCAGACTATCACTAGGATTCAGACTATCACTAGTGTTTACTATATTCATTGCCTCTCACTCATATCTCTGTATCCTAAATCTGTTCGTGATTATAAGCACTATGCCGGCTGTGTGTCCGCCTTTGAGCACAGGTGAGGACTCGTTTGAGTTGCAAACGGTGGCGTTGGAGATGGAGGCTTTGGAGAAACAGATTCGTGAGCTGCATGCAAAGCATACCCAGCTGCGAGAGCGGAAAGCGGTGCTGGAAACATCCCGGGCAGACGCTCACTTGTCCCAGGTAAATTCCCGGGTTGAACCTAACACTCCCAGCACCTCAACTCAGTGTGTTTCTCTGCCCAGGCCCAGCGCACCTACAACGCGGCCCGCCCAGGTATTGTTCACTCCGGCACCAAGGCACCACGGACCCTGGATGCTGCAGCAGCGGAAGACACGAGCCAAGCCCCGGTCGAGAACGTCTTCACCGCCAACACCACCGGCCTTCGAGATCTCGACCGAGAACCGCGTCGCCCTTCTCCGTGAGACGGAACGCGATACTATGATTCTTGGAGATTCCATCGTCCGGCATGTCCGTGCTACCGGAGCCAAAGGTAAGGTGCACACTCGCTGTTTTCCTGGTGCTCGTGTTTTTGATGTCGCTGCTCAGGTACCTGCGATCCTGAACGAGAACTTCTGAGCGGTTGTTCTTCATGCCGGAACGAACGACACGAGGCTGAGGCAAACGGAGATCTTAAAGAGGGATTTCAGGATCCTGGTGGAGACGGTACGCAGCACATCACCCACAACGGGGATCATAGTGTCAGGACCTCTTCCCGCTTACCAGCGAGGGGCTGAGAAGTTTAGTAGACTCCTTGAACTAAATGAATGGTTACAGTCATGGTGTCGAGAGCACAACTTCTCTTTGTTAATAACTGGAACTGTTTCTGGGAGTGTCCTAGGTTCTTCCGCCCTGATGGCCTGCACCCCAGCAGAGTTGAAGCAGCAGTGCTATCAGATAACATCTCTAGGATACTTCACACCATCTGACTGGTAAAACATCAGGAAATTTACGACTATGAGAACATTTATACAACAGACCAAATAGTTACAAGTTCACACACAGCCCAGTTTATAGAAACCGTATCTATTCCTCGTGAAGCAAAACCAAGAATTAAATACACAAGATCCAGAAATAATCTTATTGCAGTTAAAACTGAAAAATGGCAGATAAGCAAACACCAAAAAGTTCTAAAGTTTGGTCTTAAACGAGTCGACACCGTCAGGATATGTTTATAAGCATGAGCCCCGTCAGACTGGTCATGGGGGGGTTTAGCAACCATTTATAGTGTCTCTCTTAATGTTAGTCAGAGATTAGGATTCAGCTTTAAATCATTTAAAGTGCTCGTCCTTAAAATTGTACTTTTAGACATACATAGAAAACTCGCTCTGGTCACCGTTTACAGACCCCCAAGGCCCTAAGCTGATTTTTTGCTTGTTTTCTTTCAGACCTCTTGATCGATTTTGATAAAGTGCTGCTTATAGGAGTGTTTAATATTCATGTAGATGATGTAAACGATGCTCTAGGATTATCAATGCATACATATTCTCTGGTCATCTCCAAAGGTACCAACTTTAAAGATGTGTTTAGCACAAATGGCTAATCTTCTCCCTTTGGAAAAACTTACGTATGACTTACAGAATAAAATGTATTCTGGTGGATATGGGCCCCTTTGTGGGATTTACTTACTCTGCAGGCAAGACCCTAGATTTATGTTCTTCTTTTTTTTGTGTTTTGTTTTGTTTACCCATTTGTAGATGTTTCCATCCTGTTTTGATTTGCCCTTTGCCTTTCCATGGTCACTTTCCCATATTAGCATTATATTGTTGTTATTAATATGCTTGAGTGTATGCTGTGTGTGTTGACTGATTGGCTCTGTTGTTATTTTGTTTTAGTGAAAAATAAAGAAAAAAAAATATATATAAAAAAAAAAAAGGTTAGAGAACAAGCACCTGCACCTTGGTATAATAGTCATACGCATGCCCTAAAGAGAACAGCCCGTAATCTGGAGAGAAAATGGAGGAAAACTAAATTGGAGGTACCGTATTTTTCGGACTATAAGCCGCTACTTTTTTCCTACGCTTTGAACCCCGCAACTTAAACAATGAAGCGGCTAATTTATGGATTTTTCCTGGGTTTTCCCGGTTTCACAAACTTCAAGCCAAAAAACTGAGCGACATAACATTAGACCAATGAAATTTCCGAAGGGAAACGAAAAAACACACCTTACCTGTGTTCTGAGCTGCACGGCATCGGAGAAAAAACTTTTTTTTTTAAACGCACGACGATGCCAAAATATAAACTCACCTCATGAATATTATGGACCTTTGAAGAAGTAGATGTTGAACTCGCAAACATCCCGTACCATCTAGGGACGTACCAGTGCCAATGGGATCCCACTACATGTGTGGAGTTTTGACATTGGACCTCCTGGAGTGTTTAAAGGCTCTGGCATGGAGAAGCTGGTGCTGGATCTGTGATGATCGCAAATGTTGAGCTATTTTATGAGTTGCTCAGTAGCTCCTAGTTTTATAACCATAAAGACTGTATAAGACTGTAGAAAGAACATTACTTATAATCTTATACTCCAGTACTCATGTTAGTTCTCACTCTCCAGTGTTCTGTATAGTTAGAAAGATTATAGAAAGATTTATGATCAAACTCTTGATGTCACCCAAGTGAGGATGGGTTCCCCTTTTGAGTCTGGTTCCTCTCAAGGTTTCTTCCTCATAACAGCTAAGGGAGTTTTTCCTTGCCACAGTCGCCATGACTGCTCATCAGGGATAAATACACACCATTTACATTGACTGTTGATTTCTGTAAAGCTGCTTTGAGACAATGTATGTTGTGAAAAACGCTAAAGAAATAAACTTGAAACTTGACTTGAGTGACAACACGCCAAAGGTTACTCCTGGGCCCTTGAGCAAGGAAAGAACAGAATAAAGGATTGTATCATCAGCACATAGTAAATGTGTGTGTGTGTGTGTGTGTGTGTGTGTGTGTGTGTGTGTGTGTGTGTGTGTGTGTATGTTTCTGTGTGTGTGTATCAGGGACTGAAGAAGAACTGGGATGAGCTTCATCATCAGTACCAAGGCCTGTCTTTGTTCACGGACATCATTTCTAAGAAACACAGAAAGGAAAGACTGGAGTCAGAAATGAAGCAGCTGGAGAAAGACATCGAGCTGATCAAGAGACACAAAATCATCTACATCACTACACACTGCAGGTGTAAACACATCGTCTGAAATAAACATGCAGGGCTTCAAATGATGCAGAGTTCATCTGTTTTATTACCTGTTGTACCCTTTATACACGTGTGTACATACATATTCGGTGATGTGGATGTGTTCCCTTTGGAGTCTGGTTCCTCTCAAGGTTTCTTCCTCATGTTATCTTTTTCATTGTCACAGTCACCACTGGCTCACTGTCTTTTATACAACTTTATAACCACTTTATTTCTGTAAAGCTGGTTTGAGACAGTGTCCATTGTTAAAAGCTCTAAACAAATAAAAAATTAATTGAATTGGTGAAGCAGTGGATTTTCACATCCAGCACTCAGACATTCAGCACTGGTCCTCCTCAAGGATGTGTGCTGTTCCCGCTGTTTTTTTTTTTAATATACACAAAAGGCTGCATTTGTGCGGACTCATCTGTGAAGATCCAGAAATTTGCTGTTGACACCACAGTCATCTGTCTAATCCAGGAAGTAGATCAGCTCTGGTGTACATTTACATGTACTTAAGTATATTTTTCTGGTATCAGTACTTTACTACTTATTTTAAAGTAAGTTTTTTTTATTTTTTACAACTTTTTACTTTTACTCATTACATTTTGTACAAACATATTTTACTTTCTACTTCTTACATTTTCAAAACAGGCTCGTTACTTTAGTTTTAATCTATTTGGTGAAATGTCAATATTATTTTCTCTCATTGTGCGGCTTTTTCAATCTCCCACTGGTGAATAATTTCCTGTCTCTCACACACCACAGATGTAGACTAGTTTATAAAGATAACAATGAACAAGGCAGAAGACAGTAAGAAGTGTGGGGTTTATGTGGATGAGACAGAGGGAGTCAGTGATGGAAACATGACTGGAGAACAGAGACATTCCTGATCACCTGATCATCATCATCATCTTTTCTCTGCTTGTGTTCTATATGGTGGATCTTCAGCCTGGATACATTTATTAGATATCAAAATTTTAATATATTAATTAGGGCTGTTGAAATTAACATGTTAATAATGTGTTAACGCAAATTCATTTTAATTGCACACAATTTTTTTACGCGTGATTAATGCAGCTTTTATATTTGTTGACCATTTTTATTAAAAATATTATTCATGTTTATTTATGACATCCTTTCTTTATTCAGATATAAAAAAATAAAAAACTTCACAGAAAAATGATTTTGAATCAGTAAATATGTTTTTACTTTGTGCCAAGTCTCAAATCAGCATCAAAATCCACCATGATGAACATAATTAACCCTCTGGGGGTCGACAAACATGCCGACGCGTTTTATGGCATTTTTTTCTCATAACGCCGAAACGGACTTACAGTTTTTTTGGATTGCTTACACACTATTACACTATTAGCAAAACCTTACACTCAAGAGGCAAAACATCAGCCTATATTTGCACAACTATAAGCACATTGTCAACCTCACACTAGTTGCAAAACTCTACACACAGTGATTTGCAAAACACTAAACACACTTAACATACATTACACACAAAAATCTATCATGAAGTCACTTACTTGCAATACCACTGACTGTCAAATTACTGCACCGTCCAAACAATTGGTTCAACACAGTCATCAGGTGTGCAAACACTTGTTTGCTTAATTGTAGACACACCAATCAGGTGTATAAGTGTGGTAGTGAGAACATTCACATGGTTGGGCGAAATTAGTGGGTCTATAAAAGGAGCAGTCAGTGTCTGGTGAGGAGTGTGTTTTCCTGAACACTGGTTATGTCACCGGATACCCGGCCCAGCTGGGAGAGGTTCATGTGTGTGGCTTGAGGAATCCAGCCATTAGGTTAAAATCATCCCACTTCCTCGTTTGGAGTTTTGCGGCACATCGGGACCTGGTTGAACCGGAAGTGAGGAACCGAGAGCCGTTGTAGTGGGCTGTCTTCTTCGTAAGTCTTACCAGGGCTGTCTTGCCGGGCCTGTCTTCTCATCAGGCTGTCTTCTTGCTGGGCTAGCTTTGTGGTTGCTTTGCTTAGCTGTCTAGCTGTTTGGTTGCTTCGCTGCCTGGCTGTCTTGTGGTCTGCGGGTCGCTAAAGACGGAGTGACATTGCATCGGTGTGCATGCTATCTACGTGCGGAGCATCAGCGTGAGACGCATGTCCTGGCCATACCGTGCTATAGCTAACGGCTTACTGAATCAGCCAGGGAGCTAAATGCTAGCACATTTGTTGACTGTGTGCTTTATTTATATACATGTTTATGTGAGTGTGTTCATCTCAGTGCTCCACACTGTGAGGGTCTGCTGAGAGGTGGCCTGAGAAACTGCTGCTATACATATCTGTTTATTTGAGGAGTTTGAAGATCTGGATGCTACCCAACAGCTAGCGGAATGTTAAGAGGTCATGTGTTTATTTTATGAGGTGTATTGAATAGAATTTGCTGTTTTTATTCCTGTTGTACTGTCTTTTGTGCTTGTCATTTTCCTTCTGTGATTGTTTAGTGTGTGTGTGTGTGTGTGTGTGTGTGTAAATTGATTTGACCATACTGTGGTTTGCTTCTTCTCCTGGTGTCTGGGAGACCAGTTCTAGATTGGTGGTGGTTTCCTTCGGTGTGCAGTGGTTGACAGGTGGGGTTGTGGTGTCGTATGAGTGCACGTGTGTTTGCTGTGGATAGGAGATCATTAGAGTAAGGTCCCCAGCCCTGGAGTCCAAGCATTCTTGCGTTGTATATTATGTATGGTGCGATGTAATTTTACGAGTTCTTAATAAACTGTGTATTATACCTCTGTCTCATGTCCTGACTCAGCTGTAGATGAACCTGAGTGCCTTGTGCATTTCTTTATAAAGGGTTATCCCTGGTAACTGAGCCCCTGGGGTGGTGTGGCCATTATCTATTATCTATTTATCTATTTTTAAAAGTCAACATTTCTATTAGTAAAATTTTTAAATCTAGTTACATTTTATTGTTAAAGTCTTCAATAACCTAAATATTCTCGATTTTCAGGAACGAGTTGAACTGTGCCCGAATGCCACAATCTGGCGTAGTCGGCAGGATACAGTTGTTGTTTAATGGACAGAGACATTGGTAAAATCTTTTTGTTTTATTGCATTGTGGTGCCTGTTGGTGCAGAATTTTATGTTGCTCTCCAGGAGGCTTTTTTTTCCAGGAAGTAACAAGATAGGGAAACCTTGTTGGAATTTTTACTGGGTTTGATGAACCTTCTGGAGAAAGCGAGAAGTCAGGCACCCCATGCTATTCTTAATGCTGATATTGTTTTACGTGATCAATTTGTTGAATGTGTTTGATAGTACACTTCGTCGGAAGTTAAAGCAGCTGATTCGAAGACAGCCCACTGCAACATTGCTGGAGGTTTGGGGCGAGACTATTCGTTGGGAGTGTGAGGGACCGCCTGGTGGTATGACGGGTAGGAGTCAATCTGTACCGTTGGTAAGTTGAATTCAGTATGGGGTCCAGGGAGGGACTGATGTGAGTTATGGGGAGCAGTCTTTGGAAATGCGTGAACTGCGAGAGTTATTGTGTCGGTAGCAAGTGTAATTTGATCAGCTTACTCAAGCAGTGTCTCAAAGTAAGTATTTTAGTGATCGATCTCCCCGTTTATCGTCTACAATTTATCTGTGTCAACAACCAGGACATATGGCTCGAAATTGTGCATGGGAAAATCACCCTTCTCATTCCCCCCTCGTAAACCATAATTTCCAACTCTGGTAAATATAGTTCCGTCTCTGCCCCTAAACCGCCGGGAAACTAGTCCCCACTGGGCTGTGGAGTCACGGTCCAGTAGGGAATGTGGGGGCTTTGTGGTTTTATTGATAATTGGTTAGGGTCTTGGCTGGTTTCCTCGGGTCCATACTCAACTTTTAATATGAGTGGGGTTTCGGTAGCTTGTTTAGTTGATACCGGGTCCATGGTGTTGACTATTACTGAGCTGGTTCTGGCCTAAGTTTGAATTGTGGGGTCAGGATCGGTTGTGCTCGTGTCATTGGCTGCAGTCCAGAGTAGTCAATAGGTTGGAGGCTCCCTCTGTCTGTTATCAAGATGTCAAGATGGCGCCAGTGAGGTCGGCTGCCGTCACGACTGCTCCGGCTACGGTTTTTCTTTTTTTGTTTATTTTATACTTTTATTTAACTAGTTTTATTTCCATCTACACAAGATGGACACCATTAGATATGACAGAGACACTCTTATATCTATTGGTGTACAATGCACTCACCTTTCGCCGCTTTTAAACCCGGACCCATGCTGGCCGAGAGAGATCCTGAGGGTGAACAAAGGACGCGACCCGTACCGGCGTCCGCGAGGGAAACGAGCCGGCGTCAGGAACAGGCTGAGGGCACGCGCACACCGCGCTCCCTTACCTAGTATCCTGTTAGCCAACGTCCAGTCACTGGAGAACAAGCTCGGCGACCTCAGGGCAAGGGTCAAGTTCCAGAGAGACATTCGGGACTGCAACCTTCTCTGCTTCACCGAGACATGGCTGAACCCAGCGGTACCGGACCACGCCATCCAGCCGGCCGAGTTCTTCTCGGTTTACCGCATGGACAGAACACTGGAGTCGGGGAAGTCAAGAGGAGGTGGAGTGTGTCTGATGGTGAACAAACACTGGTGCGACAGCGCGAGCATTGTTCCTCTTTCACGCTCCTGCACACCAAACCTGGAACTACTGACCATCAAATGTCGGCCCTTCTATCTACCTCGGGAATTCAGCTCGGTCATAGTCAGTGCCGTTTATATTCCACCTCAAGCGGACACGGACACTGCAGTATGGGACTTACATGAGTCATTAACGCAACAACAAACACAGCATCGGGACGCTGCGCTCATTGTGGTCGGAGATTTCAACAGTGCCAACCTCAAGCGCGCACTCCCGAACTTTTACTTTTATCAGCACATCACCTGCCCCACCAGGGGCGAAAGAACACTGGACCACTGCTACACAACATTTAAGAACAGCTACAAGGCACAATCACGTCCACCGTTTGGGAAATCGGACCATGCTGCCATCTTCCTCATGCCTGTTTACAAACAAAGGCTAAAACAGGAAGCTCCGGTTCAGAGGGAGGTCGCGCGCTGGACTGACCAATCGGTGGCCGCTCTGCAGGACGCTTTGGATGACGCAGACTGGGACATGTTTCGGCGCAGCTCTGATGACGTCAACATGTTTACGGAAGCGGTTGTGGGATTCATCGGGAAACTAACGGATGATACGGTGCAAAAAACCACTATCAGAACGTTTCCCAACCAGAAGCCGTGGGTGGATAAAACCATCCGTGACGCTCTGAGATCCCGCTCCGCTGCCTACAACACGGGGCTCGCCACCGGGGACATGGATGAATACAAGGCTGCGTCTTACAGTGTTCGCAGAGCGGTGAAGGATGCAAAACGGCGCTACGGGAGGAAACTGGAGTCACAGTTCCAACAAGGTGGCTCCACCTCTTCATCGTATCACTTCCGGTTTGATCGGGTACGCTGGCGTGTTTTGGCTGCCGCTCCTTTCGCCGTTTGTTTGTTTTCTCTGTTGTTGTTGGAGTAAACCTGCTGATTTTAAAACGTATTTTAGTAATGTTGCGGGTCTTCTTCACTCTCCCTGGATTATTGCTTTTACCTGTCTGCATTCTCTGGTGGTCCCTGGAGCTACATCGAAGGAGTCTATCCTGTTGCTGTTGTGGATCTGTCGCGGTTCTAGCCACACGGATTATGGTTTTAAGGTACACCGCACATCAGTTGCTCAACTTAAAACAGAACTACAGGTTACACAAAGATGCTTATGATCTATGTTGTAATACTGGCCTGTTGAGGCAAAGACGGTACATACATCGGAGCTCTGGACGCAGCTACTGCCTTTCTAACAACATCTGCGTGCCTATGAGCCGGTGTCGGTCTAAAAGAGCATATCAGCAATCTGGTGTGGTCCTCAAAAATTTATCTTCGCTCGTTCGATTGGAGTTACCTTCGGTCGTATCGCAGAGCCCCATCAATGCTGCGCTGTTTAATGCACGCTCAGTAAACAACAAAGCCCTGCTTTTATCGGACAACTTGACTTGTTGTTCTTAACAGAAACATGGCATAAACAAAATGATGGATTAATCTTTAACCAGCTTACTCCTGAGGGGTATGGACTGTTTGGTTCACCGCAAATTACTGGTCGAGGTGGGGGAATAATTGTGGTTCACAATCAGCAATTTAACATCAGCTCTGTGTGCATTCCACAGTTCTCTTCTTTTGAATGCCTTGTGTTAAGTATTTCTGCTCCGATGGCAATCACCATCGCTACTGTTTATCGACCACCTAAGGCCAACGACTCTTATGTCTGAATTTGCTGACTTGTTGTCATTGCTGTGTTTTAAATTTAAGAGCATCCTCATTTTAGGGGATTTTAATATACACATTGATGCTAATGACTGTTTGTTGACAAAGGATTTTCTATTCCTGCTGGATTGTTTTAATCTTAAACAGTTTATAAGTGGCCCAACTCACAACAAAGGTCACACTTTAGACCTTGTGATTGCAAACAATGCAATTGTGTCTCAGCAGTCTCTTACAGATATTGGACTTTCTGATCACCTGGCAATCTTCTTTAAATTGGAACTGCATTTTCCTCGTACTTCACCTTTACACACTGTTAATTTCCGTAAATGGAAATCAATTAATTCAGCAGATTTTGCTGGCTCTGTTGTTCCTTCTCTTAGTGATCTTCATTTGGCTTCTCTCGAAGATAAGATTCTAAAACTGAACACTGCTCTGGCTTCTAATTTTGACCTTTTTGCTCCTTTGAAATCTCGCTATGTCTCTTTTGCTCGTTCTGCCCCTTGGTACAACAATAACCTGCTCTCTATGAAGACAGCTTGCCGTAAACTGGAGCGCAAGTGGCGTGACTCAGGTCTGAATGTATTTTATCAGTCCTGGAAGGACTGACACCCTGGGGGAATACAGATCTGAAATTGAGTCTGTGAGATCTGCATATTTTTCTCAGATCATAGACAACAATCAAAGTAATCCTAGACATCTTTTTAACACCATAAACCGACTTCTGAAAGTTAATGTTGGCACTTCTTTACCTGTCTCAAATCAGCTGTGTAACGATTTTCTTAATTTTTTCAGTTCTAAAATTGACAATGTTTACAAACTTATTCATGCTGCACCTGTTTCATCATCCATATTTTGTTCACCTAGTTTTTCCGGCACACCCTTCTCTACCTTTTCACAAATTGATACCGAGCTGCTCACTAGGGAAGTATCACGTATGAAAGTTACCACTTGCTTACTTGAGCCCCTCCCTACAAGCCTGTTTAAATCCTGTTTGGATTCATTGTGCCCTGCTGTTCTCAGTATTGTTAATGACTCCCTGCATACTGGTGTTGTCCCAGCGGCACTGAAAACTGCTGCTGTAACACCTGTCCTAAAAAAACAAAACAGTGACTTGGACAACTTAAACAATTATCGTCCTATCTCAAATCTACCGTTTCTTGCTAAAATTCTGGAACGTCTTGTGGCTTTGCAGCTACATAGTCATCTCACAGCAAACAATCTCTTGAACCTCTTCAGTCTGGATTTCAAAATCTCATAGTACTGAGACAGCCTTGGTCAAGGTCACCAATGACCTGTTATTAGCCTCTGATTCTGGTTCTCTCTATTCTGATCCTTCTAGATCTTAGTGCCGCATTTGACACTGTTAATCACAACCTGCTTCTCGACGTCTGGAAAATGTCTTTGGTATTTCTGGGACTGTCTTAACTTGGTTTAGATCATACCTCTCTGATCATCAACAGTTTGTATCTATGAGTGGATACCGGTCTGTGACTGGTTTTGTCTGTCTGGTGTTCCTCAGGGTTCCATCTTAGGCCCTTACTTTTAGCATTTACATATATCCGCTTGGATTGCTTTTAAGAACACTTGGGCTAAATTATCACTTTTATGCGGACGATACGCAGATTTATATTCACTCTAAACCTAATCAACATTTGGACCTTTCTTTTTTAACACACTGTATTGCTGAGATAAAACATGGATGTCTCAAAACTTTTGTGCCTCAATAGTGATAAGACAGAGGTCTTGCTTATTGGCACCCCTCACCAGCTTCGCAAAGCTGGTTCATTATCCCTAAACGTAGATCTTTTGACCCTCACATTCGGTATACTGTAAAGAACTCATTTTTTCATCTCAGAAATATCGATAGACTTCACCATATGTTATCCCATTCTGTGACTGAAAGGCTTATTAATACTTTTGTGTTTTCCCGCATTGATTATTGCAATGCTCTTCTGGCTGGGGTTCCTAAAACTACACTTAATAAACTGCAATGTGTACAAAATTCAGCTGCTAGAATCCTGACTGGAGCCAGGCAAAATGAGCACATTACACCAATTCTCAAGTCCTTGCATTGGCTTCCGGTCAGGTTCCGAGTAGATTTCAAAGTTTTAATGCTTACATACAAGGCACTGCATGGTCTCGCCCCCCAGTATCTGTCTGCACTTTTAACTGTATACACACCCAAGTGTATCTTACGCTCTTCACAAGCAGGACTATTGGTAGTTCCACAGACACGGCTGCGTTCAGTAGGGATAGGGCTTTTCTTCGTATGCACCAAGACTTTGGAATTCACTCCTCCTCACATCAGAGACGCACAGAACTTCAGTACTTTTAAATCCTTTTAAAACTCATTTTTTTATGGTTGCTTTTTTTTTTAACATTTTGATTTTGTGTGTAATTATAAGTATGTGTGTATTATTTGCTCTATTTTTGTGTGTGTTGTACTCTTGTTTTCCTGTATGTAAAGCGCCTTGAGAAGCTACCTTAAAGGCGCTATATAAAAATAAAGTTATTATTATTATTATTATTATTATTATTGTCACATGAAATGCCTCTTACGGATGATGTCCCAGTATGTTAGCGGTTAGACATATTCCACTATTGAAATATGAGCTGGCTAAGGCCCATATTGGTCAGCTACTGGATGCACACATTATTGGGGAGAGCTGTAGCCCATATGCCTCCTCGATTGTTTTGGTTAAGAAAAAGAAACGTAGTCGTCGGCTGTGTGTTTGACTATTGTCAACTTTGCTCGGAGACTCGTAAGGATGCCTTTCCTTTGCCTCGGAGAAGTATGTATTTACTTTAGCAGTGTGTTTTTGCATACTGTCTCTTCATCTTTTACTGTACTGTAATATGTATACTAGATCTACACTGAACTACACAATTTTGCATGACACTGTTCTTCAGAGAGTTTTACGAATGGATGGAGAGGAGATCTAGCACGAGTTAATTTACGTAGATGAGGTTCAACCTGTCGAGAACACGAAGGAGGGGAAGAAACATCATTGGCCACAGGGCTATAGTCAATGTCCCAGGGCAACGTGGGGGTAATATAACACTCCGTGCAGCTGTTACACAGAATGGGGTCCTCCACCGCCATGCCCATATGGGCCCTTACAACACAGCACTCATACTTACATTATTGGCCAATTGCACAACATAACAGCAGCAAATCAAATCGATCATATGCCATACATTGTTGTCTGGGACAAGGTGTCTTTCCACCGCTCTGCTTTGGTTCAGAACTGGTTTCAGCAACATCCACATTTCACCGTCCTATATCTTCCACCATACTCTCCATTCCTCAACCCTATAGAAGAGTTTTTCTCGGCATGGCGGTGGAAGGTATATGATCTCCGTCTCCAGGCTGAGGTACCCCTCATCCAAGCCATGGAGGAGGCCTGTGACCAGATGGAGGTAGCAGCAATGCAAGGATGGATTCGTCATTCAAGATGTTTCTTTCCAAGGCGTCTTGCTAATGACAACATTGCCTGCGATGTTGATGAAATTCTTTGGCCAGATCCAGCTAGGCGAAGAGACAATGTCTAGTTTTATTATTATTATTTTTTTTTACAGTAAACTTACAGTACAATATGTAAAGTGACATTTTGTTACAGTATTGTGAATCTCCATGTCAACATTTTGGGCGTGTTGACAAATAAATGAGTTTCTTCAGTCTGCAACATTGGTGTTGTGTTTGGTGAATTTACATTATATTTGTACTTTATTGATGGTAGCCTACTCTAATCATAGGGAAGTAGAAGTGCTAAAAGTGTTTCAGGTTTATTACAGCAGAGTGTAACTCGTGCAAACAGAGTATAGTAATGTGAAACGTGTGTGTTTCATATGGTAACAAAGTGTGGTTTTTAAACAGAAGTGTATAGTTTTTACAAGAGTGTTTAATTATGCAAGGGATCTGTAGTGTTTTGTTAATTGGGTGTGTGGTTGTGCTAATTGTGTGTAGTGTTTTGACAACACAGGCCCTGTTTTGAAAATCGTGCTTAAGCAATCAAAAAAACTGTAAATTATTATTATTTTTTTTTAATTATTTTTTTTGATCGTACAGATGAGAGCAATACATCATTCAAATCTATAAAGGGTCTACTTTTATTAGTGTAAACTCATAATAACAAAACTGTGATTTTTGAAAATTAAAAAAAAAATGATAGGGGCGCTCTCTGACTTATGTCATCTCTCTTCACAGACACATCAGTGAATATTTACCTCACAGACATAATTTATATATATATATATATATATATAAAGCTTAAAACACTCAAAGGCTTTTAAAATTAACCAATTCACATCGATTATACATCGGAAACAAATATTCTCTGATTATTTAATCCATATGAAGGTTAGAAGAGGTAAAGTTTCTCTGGTATCACCTCGCTAAACGTCCGTGTGGAAACATAGCAAAGGTTCTGTTTGGTCTCCTGATTATTTACGTAATTTAAAACACCATAATTACTTTTAAAAGATTTACACTCAACACATTGATTAATTATGTGGGTTTTATCATTTTGTTCTTAACAGCATTCTCCAGTTGAGAATCACTGATTTAAAGTTAAATTAGAGTTGAATGATGTCCAACACTTTAATCAAAGAAACAAAACACACAATTTATTCTTTAGATTTCTATTTCTTACAAAAAAGAAAAAATAAGCATGGAGGTGCATAAAGCATCGTTGACACATCAGCACTGGTTCTCCAGGGGTTTGTCCAAACACTGACTGCAGTTTTTCTTGAGGTTTTTCTTGTTCCTGGTTACGGTGCTCACATGATGAATCTAAACTTTCTACAGCTCTACAGAGTCTTTGCTCTCCTGTGCTACTGTTTTCTGTTCCAGATGACTGTTCGAGGAAGACTTCAGCTTAGCGATGGTCTGCTGCAGCAAGGCATTCTGTAAATCCATGTCCAGTGAGATCTCCTGTTTTTCATCCTCATGATTGTTCAGATCTGAAGCCAAATCCCTGAACATTGGTGAATATTCCACCAGTCGTCCATGGGATCCCATCCTCATTTCTTGTCCTTCATCAGAGATTGTCTGCGATTTATTGGACATATTTGGTGTTTCATTATTGAACTTGGTGTCCAGATAAGTCATCTCTTGTTCACGCTGTCGCTTCTCTTGCTCAGAAGCCAAAGTGGCCTCCAGCCGAACAACACGCTCATCCAGTTTCTCAAAGACTTTAATCAAAAGATCCCTTTCATGCTGAGCATTCTTTCTCCTTTCCTCACTAAGTTTTAAGGATCCTTGGCGCTCTGATGGTCTCGAGCTGTAAAGTGTTCCTCTCCTTCTCTAGTTTTATTGGCTTAGATGCCGGATTGATCTCCAGCTGTGGGATGATTTCCTCCAGTAGGCCCATGTCTGTCATCGAGCTCTCTTTCCTAACTTCTGCAGTCTTTTCCTTTTCTTTACAGAATTTAGTGATGTTCTGCTGTAGTCTGGTGTCCCTCTCATTTATGTCCAGTCCCTGGGATTTTCGCTCAGAAGCCAAATTATTCGGTTTTTGCAGCTTGTGCGCCATCTTTAACAGCATGTACGTCTCTTCTTTCTCTTTCTCTCTCTCTTCCTTAATCAGTATAATTAATGATTGAATGTCTTTTGCCATATTCTGCATGTTTTCTTGCAACTTTTGTATCAGAGCATCTCGTTCAGAGTTGCTCACACTTGCCAAACGATGTCGAACAAATTTTCTAAGACTTTTAAATTGTTTTCTAATTTCTTCCATCGTTTCTTCTTCACACGTCGCAAAATAGAAAATGATCAAAAGCGACTCGCGCCGCACTTTATATAGAGAGAATTATGTGACGTCACTATGCCCCGCCTTCTTCCTTACTCACGCAGGCTTTCCTCTGTGATGTTCCCTGCCCGTGGCGCGCTCTCTCTCTCTCTCTCTCTCTCTCTCTCTCTCTCTCTCTCTCTCTCTACTCAGGGTTGCCAGATACGCACCATTTTTTTTGCTGGAAATTGTGTAAGTCAGAATACAGAATTGGTTAAAGTGTACATTTTAAGAAACCATAACATTTTACTGCAAATCGCACAATCTGGCAACCTGACAGATCAGTTTGATTTCTTCACCACGTTTCCTCGTTTTCTCCACTTTTCTCTCTGTTTATTTCTCCTGAGAGAAGAGTGAGATTACAGTCGTAAATAAGACAGAACGGGTGTAAACTGTGTAAAAAGCGACTGATGCTCAGCGGGACGTCATGCTCTCTGAGGCCAGAGGCGGCGCTGCAGCAGGCGGAGGCTCGGGGACGGATAGAGCCGGAGTAGAGAGCGAGCAGCGCGGTGTGAGTGACTGGGACACCGCGGGGGGTCTCGGGGGGAAACAGTGACAGGACTGTAGACAAACTGAGCTGGAACATCTCCAATCCTAAATCCCAAGGAGTTCAGCTGCTTAGTTCTACATGCTGATTAGAGTTTCACAATCAAATATAGATTAAAACACGTGCATCTCATTAACATTTTACCGTTTCCATGACTACTGGTTCATTCATTTTACATTTATAACTGTTATATTATTTTCAGAATATTTTATTAAATTGTACACACTTTTATACACGTAATCATATTTTATATCAGTGTTTTCTTTCTTTCTTTTTATTTTGTCAACACTTCAGACAAATGACATTTCAGCAAGTGTAAACATACTGAATGTGCTTATATGTATCTTATATTTCCTGTAATAAAATACAATAAACTAATTATAAGATTAATAAAGCTATTTTTATTATTTTAGTTTAATGAGTAAAAATATCTATAAATACATTTTATTTCTGTTATATTTAATCTGTTGTGATAAAATAATAAGACATAAATAAACTCTATTGAACTGCACATACGTAGTCTGTGTTATTCTTTTACTTTCATTTCATTTCATTCTTCAAGTTTGGTTATAAAATGTACCTGTTTGATTATATTTAAGATTATTATGAAGATAAGACTATTCAATACTTTATTTTATTTTATAAACAGGAAAATAGTAGACATTTTTTAAACAATTATTTAAACACATCTTTATTTTTATTTATTTTTTTAGGTTGTTGGTATTGTTCCAGATCTTTAGTTCACAGAAACGATAAATGAATTAAAATAAAGTACAAGATGTTTACATTTTTACAAAAGATTTATCCCTAAAAAGACTTTATGTTGAATTAGTTTGTTGTTATATTAAGCAACAGAGTTCACTTTTAAATGAAAGTAAACCAATCAGAATTGAATCCACTCTGTTAGAAACTGCTGTTAATTTACGGCAGAATTTTAACAGTATAATAATCAGTGTTGTGCTCGTTACTAAAAAATAGTAACTAGTTACAGTTACTCGTTACTTCATTCAAAAAGTAACTCAATTACTTTGTTGATTACTTACACCAAAAAGTAATGCGTTACTGTTAAAACTAACTTTTTAATTTTAAAAGTTACTTTAGTTACTTTAGTTACTCTTTAAAAGAACCTTCTTTAATGTTTCCGGTAATGCCCTTTTATGGGACTGAAGAAGAACTGGGATGAGCTCAATCATCAGTACCAAGGCCTGTCTTTGTTCACGGACATCATTTCTAAGAAAGAAAAAAAGGAAAGACTGGAGTCAGAAATGAAGCAGCTGGAGAAAGACATCGAGCTGATCAAGAGACACAAAATCATCTACATCACTAAAAACTAATGCCGACACGTCACTGACACGTCACTGACACACTACATGCTACACTGAATTCACCTGCTCTCCTGCATGTGCTGTAAAACCTGTCTGCATTACATCTTCACACTGCAGGTGTAAACACATCGTCTGAAATAAACATGCAGGGCTTCAAATGATGCAGAGTTCATCTGTTTTATTACCTGTTGTACCCTTTATACACGTGTGTACATACATATTCGGTGATAAGGATGTTTCTTCCTCATGTTATCTCAGGGAGTTTTTCATTGTCATGGTCACCACTGGCTCACTGTCTTTTATACAACTTTATAACCACTCTATCTCTAGTAGTTTTCTGGTGGTCTAGTGGTTAGGATGCAGTGCTCTCACCGATGTGGCTCGGGTTCGATCCCCGGTCAGGGAACCAACCCCAGCCATTAGGGTTGCACAAGCCAGTGCACTCTTAGTGCCGGTCCTAAGCCCAGATAAATGGGGAGGGTTGCGTTAGGAAGGGAATCCAGCGTTAGGAAGGAAATCCATAGCAGTGGATTTTCACATTCAGCACTGGTGCTCCTCAAGGATGTGTGCTGTTCCCGCTGCTATTTTTTTATATACACAAAAGGCTCCATTTGTGCGGACTCATCTGTGAAGATCCAGAAATTTGCTGTTGACACCACAGTCATCTGTCTAATCCAGGAAGTAGATCAGCTCTGGTGTACATTTACATTTACGGTATTTGGCAGATGCCCGTAATTCAGAGTGACTTGTATTTAACTTATTCATACAACCCAGAGGTGGAAAGTAATAAAGTACAAATACTTTGTTACTGTACTTAAGTAGATTTTTCTGGTATCAGTACTTTACTACTTATTTTAAAGTAAGTTTTTTTTATTTTGTACAACTTTTTACTTTTACTCATTACATTTTGTACAAAAATATTTTACTTTCTACTTCTTACATTTTCAAAACAGGCTTGTTACTTTAGTTTTAATCTATTTGGTGAAATGTCAATATTATTTTCTCTCATTGTGCGGCTTTTTTAATCTCCCACTGGTGAATAATTTCCTGTCTCTCACACACCACAGATGTAGACTAGTTTATAAAGATAACAATGAACAAGACAGAAGACAGTAAGAAGTGTGGGGTTTATGTGGATGAGACAGAGGGAGTCAGTGATGGAAACATGACTGAGAACAGAGACATTCCTGATCATCATCATCTTTTCTCTGCTTGTGTTCTATATGGTGGATCTTCAGCCTGGATACATTTATTAGATAACAAAATGTTAATATAATAATTATGGCTGTTGAAATTAACATGTTAATAATGTGTTAACGCAAATTCATTTTAATAGCACTCATTTTTTTAACTTCTAATTAATGCAGCTCTCATATTTGTTGACCATTTTTATTACAAATATTAATAAATAAATATAAAAGCGGCAAAATTCAAATCTGCATCGCAACGCGTTTATTCATGACGTCCTTTCTTTATTCAGATATTTAAAAAAAAAAAAAAACTACACAGAAAAATGATTTTGAATCAGTTAACATGTTTTACTTTGTGCCAAGTCTCAAATCAGCATCAAAATCCACCATGATGAACATAATTAACCCTCTGGGGGTCGAAAAACATGCCGACGCATTTTATGGCATTTTTTTCTCATAACGCCGAAATGGACTTAAATTATTCTGTATTTTTTTGATCGTACAGATAAGAGCAATATATCATTCAAATCTATAAAGGGTCTACTTTTATTAGTGTAAACTCATAATAACAAAATGCTGTGATTTTGTAAAATAAAGAAAACAGATAGGGGGCGCTCTCTGACTTGTCTGTCATCTCTCTTCACAGACATAAATAAAACAACCTGAATCTCAGTGAATATTTACCTCACAGACATAATTTATATATATATATACAGTGCCCTCCACAATTATTGGCACCCCTGTTTAAGATGTGGTCGTGGACTTCAAAAAATTCTCCTATTTTTTAAAACAACATAGAACCCAAATGCAAAAAAAGAGAAAAATCCAACCTTTTATTTAAGTACATTACTTTGGTGGTAAAAAAAATCACACATTTAGAAAAAAAAACAACAACTTGAAATCATGTGTCCCACAATTATTGGCACCCCTGATGTTAATTCTTTGTACAACCTCCTTTTGCCAACAAGACAGCACTTAATCTCCTCCTATAACATTTCACAAGATTGGAGAACACAGAGAGGATTTTGACCATTCTTCTTTGCACAATCTTTCTAGATCATCCAGTGTCCTGGGTCCTCTCTTATGCACTCTTCTCTTTAGCTCGCCCACAGGTTTTCGATTGGGTTGAGGTCTGGGGACTGAGATGGCCATAGGAGGACCTTGAGTTTGTGACTGCTGAACCACTTTTGTGTAGATTTTGCCACATGTTTTGGATCATTATCCTGCTGAAAGACCCAATGACGACCCATCTTCAGCTTTCTGGCAGAGGCCATCAGGTTTTATTTAAAATATCCTGGTACTTCAAAGCGTTCATAATGCCATGCACCCTAACAAGGTTCCCAGGGCCTTTGGAAGAGAAACAGGCCCACAGCATCACAGATCCTCCACCATACTTCACGGTGGGCATGAGGTGCTTTTCGGCATACTCATCTTTTGTTTTACGCCAGACCCACTTAGAGTGTTTGTTGCCAAAAAGCTCAATCTTAGTCTCATCTGACCAAAGCACACGATCCCAGTTGAAGTCCCAGTACCGCTTAGCAAACTCCAGGCGTTTACGTTTGTGAGTGTTAGTGAGAAAAGGCTTTTTCCTTGCATGCCTCCCAGACAGCTTGTTGGCATGTAGAGAGCGTCTGATGGTTGTTTTGGAGACTCAGTGACCCCAAGATGCCACTCTTTGATGCAATTCTGTGACGGTGAGCTTGGGAAATTTTTTTACTTCTCTTACCATCCTCCTCACTGTGCGTTGTGGCAAGATAAACTTGGGACCTCTTCCAGCCTTGTTTGTCACTGTTCCAGTTGTTTTAAACTTCTTAATGATTCCTCTGACTGTAGATACCGGCAAGTTAAGGCGAGTGGCTATTTTCTTGTAGCCATTGCCTGACTTATGAAGGTCGACACACATCTGCCTTACTTGAATGGTGTGTTCTCTTGTCTTTGCCATGTTGACAAATGGGTAAGAGAATTAGGCCTCTGTGTCACGTCATATTTATACCCCAGGAAACAGGAAATCATGAATTACTAATTAAAAGTCCCTAGATACCCTGACCAACCTTAGCAACTACAGAAAAATATAAAAAAAAAAAAAAAAAAAAAATTTCAGAGGAATTGTTAGGGGTGCCAATAATTGTGGGACACATGATTTCAAGTTTTTTTTTTTTCTAAATGTATGATTTTTTTTTACCACCAAAGTTATGTACTTAAATGAAAGGTTGGATTTTTCTCTTTTTTTGCATTTGGGTTCTATGTTGTTTTAAAAAAAAGGAGAATTTTTTAGAAGTCCACGACCACATCTTAAACAGGGGTGCCAATAATTGTGGAGGGCACTGTATATATATATATATATATATATATATATATATATATATATATATATATATATATATATATATATAAAGCTTAAAACACTCAAAGGCTTTTTAAATTAACCAAATCACATCGATTATACATCGAAAACAAATATTCTCTGATTATTTAATCCATATGAAGGTTAGAAGAGGTAAAGTTCTGTTTGGTCTCCTGATGATTTACGTAAATTAAAAACACCATAATTACTTTTAAAAATTTACACTCAACACATTGTGTAATCATGTGGGTTTTATCATTTTGTTCTTAACAGCATTCTCCAGTTGAGAATCACTGATTTAAAGTTAAATTAGAGTTAAATGATGTCCAACACTTTAATCAAAGAAACAAAACACACAATTTATGCTTAAGATTTCTATTTCTTACAAAAAAAGAAAAAATAAGCATGGAGGTGTTTTTTTCACGTTACTTTATAGTTGACACGTCACATGATGAATCTAAACTTTCCTACAGCTCTACAGAGTCTTTGCTCTCCTGTGCTGCTGTTTTCTGTTCCAGATGACAGTTCGAGGAAGACTTCAGCTTAGCGATGGTCTGCTGCAGCAAGGCGTTCCGTAAGTCCATGTCCAGTAAGATCTCCTCTTTTTCATCCTCATGATTGTCTAGATCTGAAGCCACATCCCTGAACATCTGTAAATATTCCACCAGTCGTCCATGGGATCCCATCCTCATTTCTTGTCCCTCATCAGAGATTGTCTGCAACTTATTGGACTTAGACATATTTGTTGTTTCATTACTGAACTCGGTGTCCAGATAAGTCATCTCTTGGTTATGCTGCTGCTTCTCTTGCTCAGAAGCCAAAGCGGCCTCCAGCTGAACAACACGCTCATCCAGTTTCTCAAAGACTTTAATCAAACGATCGCTTTTATGCTGAGCATTCTCTCTCCTTTCCTCACTATGTTTCAAGGATTCTTGGAGCTCTCTGATGGTCTCGAGCTGTAAAGTGTTCCTCTCCTTCTCTAGTTTGGCCTTCTGCTCCCATTTTCTTTTCTCAAAATCCAAAGTGGCCTTCAGATGAGCAACATGTTCCTCCAGTTGCTTTTGTTCTCTTGCCCACCTCTCTCTCTCTTTCTCATGAGCTACAGTCTTTTCTCGATACTCATACCGTTGCAGGGACGATTCAGGCTTGGTGATGTTCTGTAGATGCTGCTTATCTTCTCTCTCTTTCACTTTTTTTTCCGTCATCAGTATAATTAATGAATTCATGTCTTTTGCCATATTCTGCATGTTATCTTGCAACTTTTGTATCAGAGCATCTCGTTCAGAGTTGCTCAGTCTGACCAGACGACGTCGAACAAACTTTCTAATCCTTTTAAATTGTTTTCTAATTTCTTCCATCGTTTCTTCTTCACACGTCGCAAAATAGAAAATGATCAAAAGCGACTCGCGCCGCACTTTATATAGAGAGAATTATGTGACGTCACTATGCCCCGCCTTCTTCCTTATTTACGCAGGCTTTCCTCTGTGATGTTCCCTGCCCGTGGCGCTCTCCCTCTCCTCAGGGTTGCCAGATACGCTCCATTTTGTTGCTGGAAGATATGTACAGTTAGAATACAGAATTGTTTAAAGTGTACATTTAAAGAGATCATACCATGCTACTGCAAATCGCACAATCTGGCAACCAGATAGATCAGTTTGATTTCTTCACCACGTTTCCTCGTTTTCTCCACTTTTCTCTCTGTTTATTTCTCCTGAGAGAAGAGTGAGATTACAGTCGTAAATAAGACAGAACGGGTGTAAACTGTGTAAAAAGCGACTGATGCTCAGCGGGACGTCATGCTCTCTGAGGCCAGAGGCGGCGCTGCAGCAGGCGGAGGCTCGGGGACGGATAGAGCCGGAGTAGAGCGAGCAGCGCGGTGTGAGTGACTGGGACACCGCGGGGGGTCTCGGGGGGAAACAGTGACAGGACTGTAGACAAACTGAGCTGGAACATCTCCAATCCTAAATCCCAAGGAGTTCAGCTGCTTAGTTCTACATGCTGATTAGAGTTTCACAATCAAATATAGATGTGCTTATATGTATCTTATATTTCCTGTAATAAAATACAATAAACTAATTATAAGATTAATAAAGCTATTTTTATTATTTGAGTTTAATGAGTAAAAATATCTATAAATACATTTTATTTCTGTTATATTTAATCTGTTGTGATAAAATAATAAGACATAAATAAACTCTATTGAACTGCACATACGTAGTCTGTGTTATTCCAACACATTCGCACCCCACATCGTCACATATCGACGCTGTGGATGTTGCGTCCGACGGCGTCCACATCCGACGCCGAGGGTACCCTCTTCGCGTATAATAAATTATTAAGTGTATAGGACAGCGATCCGCATTGAAAAGCGAAGCACAGGGGCTCCCATCCATCTACGTCGAAAAGCGACGCGAAGGGTTTCCCGTCCCTGTACGTCGAAAATCGACGCGAAGAGGGTACCCTCGGCGTCGGACGTGGACGCCGGCGGACGCAACATCCACAGCGTCGATATGTGACGATGTGGGGTGAGAATGCCCTGGTTGAGAAGCTGTCCAGTGATGTCCGAAAACAGAAGTCACATTAAACGGGTAAGAACACAATCCAGGCACATATTTAGTAACAAAGTGGCTTTTTTATAAAGTGATTTCTGATTTTTGTCAGTATATATTTGGAATGACACATAGGGAAATTGTGTTTTGTTGCTCAGGTCCGAGGATGGCTGTGCATCAAAAGAGAAGAGGATGATGCTGCATTTTACCCTTGCACTGACTTACTTAGCATTTTCATAAAACTATAGAGAAGAGGACTATGCACAGAAATCGAACTGAATTATTTTTGTCACGGGCATGACTGAGCTGCTTTTATGTTTTACTGAGTTTTATACTGTTTTAATGCATGTTTTATGCATGGTTTAAATACGTTTCCAGTTAATTTCAAAAGGCTGCTGTTTTATTGCACTCTGTCTATTGGCCAGATAAGGGGGGAAAGAGAAGATAATTGTATTGTATTGTATTATTGAGGATTGAAGAGGACTGCATTTCATTTCCATGGGGAGGTCTGAAATTAGGCTACAGGAGGCCTATGCACGTTGCACATTTTGTTGTATTTTCGAATCCTAAAGTAAAAATGACATCAAAAATCAGATTTCTTTATTGTATTTCTTTAATTTCATCAATGCAATGAAACATAATACATTAAAATTATAATGAAAGTTAAACTTAAAACACCATCGTACAGCAGAGTAGTCACGTGGTGCGTCATTCTCTCCAGGATGCGCTGCAGGGAAAATAAACATTTAATCATGAATGCTCACTATGTATTTGTAGCCTACTTATCATTTTGATACTAAGGGGGTAATATAGACGCTTACATTACCTTCATTATAAGGCTTATATAAGGCGTTTAATTTTTTGCGGCTCCAGACAGATTTTTTTTTTTTTTTTTTGGTCAATATGGCTCTTTCAACATTTTGGGTTGCCGACCCCTGGGCTAAACCAACCGTCTGCTAGCTGCACAGAGTCGTCACTCAGGATCCACCATATTGAGACTGTGTCTGTCCCCCGAGCAAAACCAAAATATAGGAATTATCAGAAAGTCTGTTTAAGTAACCTGATTAACATTAAATTAAATAGGACTGAACGCACAGCCAGCACCTCTGATCTAAAAATAGGATTGTTGAATATTAGATCTCTCACGCCAAAAGCGCTTACTATAAACGAAATTATTACTGACCAGGAGTTTAATATAATGTGTTTGACAGAAACATGGATTAAATCGAATGAATATGTAGCATTAAATGAGGCGAGTCCTCCTGGGTATAGTTATATACACCAACCTCGTCTAAATGGCAGAGGAGGCGGAGTCGCTGCTATTTATAATAATAATCTAAACGTCACACAAAAGACTAAACACAAATGTAAAACATTTGAAGTTCTTTACACCAACATAAAATATTCAGTGTCTGAAAGCAGGTCAAGTCAGTTAATTCCACTAATTATTATTTATAGACCCCCAGGGCCCTACTCTGATTTTCTGTTAGAATTTGCAGATTTCATTACAAATCTAGCTACTTCTTTAGACAAAGCATTAATTGTTGGAGACTTTAATATTCATTTTGATAATCAGGAAGACTCCTTAAGAGCAGCAGTTGTGTCCATTCTAGATTCAGTCGGAATTAATCAGAATGTTATAGGACCCACTCATAGTGGTTGACACACTCTCGATTTGTTAACATTTGGATTAAAAATAAAAAACTTAATCATAATTCCACAGTCTGAAGCTATTTCAGACCATTATCTCATCTCGTTTAAAATTTGCCTTAGTCATTGCATTTCGACCTCACCACGTTACCGTGTTAAGCGTACTTTCACGTCAGCTACAGCAGCGTTTTATTAATAATCTTCCGATATTACGATATTAGATAGATCTCCGTCAGACCCCGCAGAGCTCGACTGGGCCACTGAACATCTAGAAACAACGTTACACTCTAAATGATGTAGCTCCCTTTAAGACCAAAATGATCAGGGAGAAAAAATTAGCACAGTGGTATAATGATCATACGCGCACCTTAAAACAGAACACTCGAAAATTAGAACGTAAATGGCGTCAAACAAAATTAACAGTATTTCAAATAGCATGGAAGGAGAGCCTCCTAAATTATAGAAAATCTCTTAGTGCTGCCAGATCAGCATATTTCTCCACCCTCATAGAAAATAAACATAATCCTAGATTTTTATTCAGCACGGTAGCAAAATTAACAGGGAATAAAAGCACTGCACTAACATGCACACCATCAAGAGGTAGTAATGATTTCATGAACTTTTTTAATAATAAAATTGAAAACATCAGGCAAGAAATCCAGGTGTGGCGCGAGGGTGCGGATGGTGCAGGGAGGGAGAGCCGAAGGGCTCGTCACACCCAAGCTCAACTTTATATACTAACCAAGTCGACTACGCCACCTGGGAGGGTTATACCCAGGAAATAGAAGTAAACCCCAGAGTTTATTAGGTCACACAAGTTCGATTCCCTTATTATTGAGTGTAGGCAGGAAACGTGGGCATCGTATAAAACAATACAAAGTTTATTGAAAACTTAGCTTTAAAATATAAAACAAAAATGTTCTCGCTGGTGAATATGGTCCAGTGACAATTACACAAATAACAAAAATAAACAATCGGACACAATATTAAACAATAAATTTACACAACTTCCAAATGAACAAAACATAAAATCATTGCATACAGGGCCACACACACACACACACACACACACACACACACACACACACACACACACACACACACACACACACACACACACACACACACACACACACACACACACACACACACACACACACACACACACACACACACACACACACACACACACACACACACACACACAAAAGTAGAAATAGCACCACCAAAGACCTTTCACCGTGGGACCCCAGCTCCTGAAAGAAACCAAAAGCAAAATAAATCTGACAGAAAGGAAGGAAACAGCGAATTAAGGTCACAATTCAACCGTAATATGATGGATAGTCACCAAGCACAATATGATTCACCATATACACCGCTTAAACAAAACCAATGAAGAACTTGATTAAAAGGTTGAGGGAAGCAAAACCCAAAAGGAGCGGCCACGTCGTCTTCAAGCCAGCCCCGATACTTGCACGTTGCTCGACCCCACAGTAGACCAGACAATACCGGTTAAAACAAATCACAGAAGCCAAATGGCAGCAGCAGAATTCCCCTTTTAAATAGTTGTAAGCCGAGGTTGTTCACTCGGCACGCAGCGAGGGAAAAGTCGAATCGCAGCAATAATCACCCAGGACGAAAAAGAAGAGAAGGAGGATCCTATAATACAAACAGTGATACAAGATATAAATGACACAAGTAATTGCGCAACTACATGCTGTAATTCCCCCTAACAACCCGAAGCAACTTACCAAACGCGGATAGATAAGTTCCTGAAAATCAATTCACCGCTCAGGATACGCAGCCTTCAAATAACCTGCTGTTAAACTGAAGTTCAAGGACTGCACATTACTCACGCCACCCGACCCGCGTTAAAGCTAAACATTGCTAAACAACTTCCTCATACCTGCAGGGAGGGCAATAAACAGATCCAAAGCAGCATCCAACAGGGACACACACTGAAAAGACAGGCTAAGGATACACAAATGAGCCATTAGTGCAATGAGCAAAGAAAACTTATTAGCCAACGCTACATACTAGCAGCACATACCTGAAATGTCTTTAGCAGCCGCAAAAGGGGAGGATCCGGGCGTGACACATGCCACTCTCAAACCAACCCACTCTAAATAGTGCCTGCTCGCTACTGATTGGTGGTCAGGAGTGTCAATCACCACCTGAACCTCATTCATTCTGTCACACAGGCGGTTAATATAAATCCAAATTATTTTACAAGTAACCCTGTAGACAGCAGTGTCACTATAGCAGACAATCAATTACAAAGCTTCACTCCTATTCATGAGAGTGACTTAATTTCATTAATCTCCTCATCAAAATCATCAACCTGCATTCTCGATCCCTTGCCTACTAGTTTCTTTAAACAGATAGCTCCAGAGGTAATCAAACCTGTTTTAAAAATAATTAACTCTTCCATTAGCACTGGTTATGTACCAAATCCTTCAAACTGGCAGTTATCCACCCCCTTATTAAGAAACCTGACCTTGACCCATGTCAGTTGTCCAACTACAGACCGATATCAAATCTCCCCTTTATATCCAAAATTTTAGAAAAGGTTGTAGCACAGCAGTTATGCTCACACCTACTTATGAATAACATTTTGAAATGTATCAGTCAGGATTTCGCCTCATCATAGCACAGAGACGGCGCTAGTTAAGGTGGTAAATGACCTGTTATTGGCCTCTGATCAGGGTTTTGTCTCCTTACTTGTTTTGCTCGACCTTAGTGCAGCTTTTGACACCATTGATCACACTATACTGCTTGCTAGACTTGAGAATGTTGTAGGAATAAAGGGAACAGCTCTCTCTTGGCTCAGGTCTTATTTGACTGATCGCTATCAGTTTGTGGATGTAAATGGTGAGTTCTCCACGCTCTATGAGGTAAAGTTTGGTGTTCCTCAAGGATCTGTCTTAGGCCCACTGCTTTTCTCTTTATATATGCTGCCTCTTGGTGAAATTATTCATAAACATGGGATTCGCTTCCATTGCTATGCTGATGACACACAGCTGTATATTTCAGCAAAGCCAGATGAGAGAGATCAGCTTAACAATGTTGAGAAGTGTGTAAAGGACATTAGACAGTGGATGCTTAATAACTTTCTTCTGCTCAACTCAGATAAGACGGAAGTACTTTTACTAGGACCACATGCAGCTAGAAATAAACTTTCCGATTATGTAGCATCTCTGGATGGTGTTTCTGTTTCAGCATGTACGGCTGTCAAAGACCTTGGTGTGATTATTGACCCGAGTCTTTCCTTTGAGTCTCACGTGAATAATATCACCAGAATCGCCTTCTTTCACCTTAGAAATATTGCTAAGATTAGAAATATGATGTCGTTACAGGATGCAGAAAAACTAGTTCATGCTTTTGTTACTTCTAGATTAGACTACTGTAACGCTTTACTGTCTGGGTGTGCGAGTAAGTGCATAAATAAGCTTCAGTTAGTCCAGAATGCAGCAGCAAGGGTCCTCACTAGATCTAGGAAATACGACCACATCACCCCTGTTTTAATCAGTCTACACTGGCTCCCAATCAAATCTCGCATTGATTATAAAATATTACTACTGACGTATAAAGCACTTAACGGTTTCGCACCGCAGTATCTGAGTGAACTTCTGTACCAGTATGATCCTCCACGCCTACTTAGATCAAAAGGTGCTGGCTATCTGTTGGTTCCTCAAATAATGAAGACTACAGCAGGGGGCAGATCTTTCTCTTATAAAGCCCCACAGTTATGGAACAGCCTTCCAATCAGTGTTCGGGACTCGGACACAGTCTCAGTGTTCAAGTCGAGGTTGAAAACGTATTTATTTAGTCAAGCCTTTTATCAGTAGATTTTTCTTAGGTAAAGGCACAGATCTGGAGGGAGCATGGATATAGAGTGTTTGGTGAACTGGTATATTTGTATGCTGTCGTCCCCTCACATTCACACGTTCACTCAGGTTTGTTGACGGTGGTGTGGTGGGTCGTCTCTTATCCCAGAGATCCCTCATGTCTGTGTTACCTTCTGGTTCTCCCTTTTAGTTATGCTGCCATAGCGAGTCTTGCCGGAGTCCAAACTGCACAGTGACATTAACTTTCATACACCAATAGTTACACTTAATAATCCATATCCTTCTCTCTCTCTCTCTCTCTCTCTCTCTCTCTCTCTCTCTCTCTCTCTTTCGGTCGAGTTAAACATGCTCCTGAGGCTCCAGTGACCACTGTTCCTGCCCTCTCCCTCCTTGGATCTTCACACTTCTGTGCAGCTCGGGACGGTCTCTCATCAACACCTTGGGTGGTTCCATGTAATTCCGGAGTAGAACGGGTGCTTTGAGGATGGATTGGACTGTAGTTGGTGTCTGCAGCACTGACTCGGGAGTGCAGTTTGCTTCTGATCGTCATCACTGTACCCCACAACATTGTATATCTGCTTCAAATGGACATTTGGTGCAACCCAGATGAGGATGGGTTCCCTCTTGAGTCTGGTTCCTCTCAAGGTTTCTTCCTTTGCCATCTCGGGGAGTTTTTCCTTGCCACAGTTGCTCATCAGGGACAAACATACTTACAAAGAATATATTTATGTTTAATCACCACATTATCTGTGTAAAGCTGCTTTGAGACAATGTTCATTGTTAAAAGCGCTATACAAATAAAAATGAATTGAATTGAATTGAATTGAATTTTTTTAACGCGTGATTAATGCAGCTCTCATATTTGTTGACCATTTTTATTAAAAATATTATTCATGTTTATTCATGACGTCCTTTCTTTATTCAGATATAAAAATAAAAAAAAACTTCACAGAAAAATGATTTTGAATCAGTTAAAGTGTTTTACTTTGTGCCAAGTCTCAAATCAGCATCAAAATCCACCATGATGAACATAATTAACCCTCTGGGGGTCGAAAAACATGCCGACGTGTTTTATGGCATTTTTTTCTCATAACGCCGAAATGGACTTAAATTATTCTGTATTTTTTGGATCGTACAGATAAGAGCAATATATCATTCAAATCTATAAAGGGTCTACTTTTATTAGTGTAAACTCATAATAACAAAATGCTGTGATTTTGAAAAATAAAGAAAACAGATAGGGGGCGCTCTCTGACTTGTCTGTCATCTCTCTTCACAGACACATAAATAAAACAACCTGAATCTCAGTGAATATTTACCTCACAGACATAATTAATATATATATATATATATATATATATATATATATATATATATATATATATATATATATAAAGCTTAAAACACTCAAAGGCTTTTTAAATTAACCAATTCACATCGATTATACATCGAAACAAATATTCTCTGATTATTTAATCCATATGAAGGTTAGAAGAGGTAAAGTTTCTCTGGTATCACCTCGCTAAACGTCCGTGTGGAAACATAGCAAAGGTTCTGTTTGGTCTCCTGATGATTTACGTAAATTAAAAACACCATAATTACTTTAAAAAATTTACACTCAACACATTGTGTAATCATGTGGGTTTTATCATTTTGTTCTTAACAGCATTCTCCAGTTGAGAATCACTGATTTAAAGTTAAATTAGAGTTAAATGATGTCCAACACTTTAATCAAAGAAACAAAACACACAATTTATGCTTAAGATTTCTATTTCTTACAAAAAAGAAAAAATAAGCATGGAGGTGTTTTTTTCACGTTACTATATCGTTGACACGTCTGCTGTTTGCTGTTCCAGATGACTGTCCGAGGAAGACTTAGCGATGGTCTGCTGCAGCCAGGGTTCCGTAAATCCATGTCCAGTGAGATCTCCTCTAGTTCATCCTCATGATTGTCTAGATCTGAAGCCACATCCCTGAACATCTTTGAATATTCCAGTCGTCCATGGGATCCCATCCTCATTTCTTGTTCCTCATCAGAGATTGTCTGCGACTTATTGGACTTAGACATATTTGGTGTTTCATTACTGAACTTGGTGTCCAGATAAGTCATCTCTTGGTTATGCTGCTGCTTCTCTTGCTCAGAAGCCAAAGTGGCCTCCAGCTGAACAACACGCTCATCCAGTTGCTCTAGGACGTTCATCAAACGATCGCTTTTATGCTGAGCATTCTCTCTCCTTTCCTCACTATGTTTCAAGGATTCTTGGAGCTCTCTGATGGTCTCGAGCTGTAAAGTGTTCCTCTTCTCCTCTAGTTTGGCCTTCTGCTCCCATTTTCTTTTCTCAAAATCCAAAGTGGCCTTCAGATGAGCAACATGTTCCTCCAGTTGCTTTTGTTCTCTTGCCCGCCTCTCTCTCTCTTTCTCATGAGCTACAGTCTTCTCTCGATCATCATACCGTTGCAGGGACGATTCAGGCTTGGTGATGTTCTGGAGATGCTGCTTGTCCAGCATGCGCATCTCTTTCCCCTGCTCCAGTTTTATTGGCTTAGATGCCGGATTGATCTCCAGCTTTGGGATGATTTCCTCCAGTAGGCCCATGTCTGTCATCAAGCTCTCTTTCCTAACTTCTCCAGTCATTTCCTTTTCTTTACAGAATTTTGTGATGTTCTGCTGTAGTCTGGTGTCCCTCTCATTTATGTCCAGTCCCTGGGGCTTTCGCTCAGAAGCCAAATTATTCGGCTCTTGCAGCTTTTGCGCCATCTTTAACAGCGTGTCCTTCTTTTCTCTCTCTTTCTCTCTCTCTTCCTTAATCAGTATAATTAATGAATTCATGTCTTTTGCCATATTCTGCATGTTATCTTGCAACTTTTGTATCAGAGCATCTCGTTCAGAGTTGCTCATTTTTGGCAGACGACGTCGAACAAATTTTCTAAGCCTTTTAAATTGTTTTCTAATTTCTTCCATCGTTTCTTCTTCACACGTCGCAAAATAGAAAATGAGCAATAGCGATTCGGGCAGCACTTTATATAGAGAGAGAATTATGTGACGTCACTATGCCCCGCCTTCTTCCTTACTCACGCAGGCTTTCCTCTGTGATGTTCCCTGCCCGTGGCGCTCTCCCTCTCCTCAGGGTTGCCAGATACGCTCCATTTTTGTTGCTGGAAATTGTATACAGTTAGAATTGGTTAAAGTGTACATTTAAAGAGATCATACCATGTTACTTCAAATCGCACAATCTGGCAACCAGACAGATCAGTTTGATTTCTTCACCACGTTTTCTCGTTTTCTCCACTTTTCTCTGTTTATTTCTCCTGAGAGAAGAGTGAGATTACAGTCGTAAATAAGACAGAACGGGTGTAAACTGTGTAAAAAGCGACTGATGCTCAGCGGGACGTCATGCTCTCTGAGGCCAGAGGCGGCGCTGCAGCAGGCGGAGGCTCGGGGACGGATAGAGCCGGAGAGAGCGAGCAGCGCGGTGTGAGTGACTGGGACACCGCGGGGGGTCTCGGGGGGAAACAGTGACAGGACTGTAGACAAACTGAGCTGGAACATCTCCAATCCTAAATCCCAAGGAGTTCAGCTGCTTAGTTCTACATGCTGATTAGAGTTTCACAATCAAATATAGATGTGCTTATATGTATCTTATATTTCCTGTAATAAAATACAATAAACTAATTATAAGATTAATAAAGCTATTTTTATTATTTGAGTTTAATGAGTAAAAATATCTATAAATACATTTTATTTCTGTTATATTTAATCTGTTGTGATAAAATAATAAGACATAAATAAACACTATTGAACTGCACATACGTAGTCTGTGTTATTCTTTTACTTTCATTTCATTTCATTCTTCAAGTTTGGTTATAAAATGTACCTGTTTGATTATATTTAAGATTATTATGAAGATAAGACTATTCAATACTTTATTTTATTTTATAAACAGGAAAATAGTAGACATTTTTTAAACAATTATTTAAATACATCTTTATTTTTATTTATTTTTTTAGGCCACTCCAAAGTCTTCATTTAGTTTTCCTTCAGCCATTTAGAGGTGGACTTGCTGGGGTGTTTTGGATCATTGTCCTGCTGCAGAACCGCTTCAGCTTGAGGTCAGGAACAGATGGCCGGGTATTCTCTTTCAGGATTCTTTTGATAAACAGCAGAATTCATGATTCCATTTATCACAGCAAGTCTTGCTGTGATAAATGCTCTTTTTCTGAAATGCGGTGTTACATTTACACCAGACGTAATGGGACACACACCTTCCAAAAAGTTCAACTTTTGTCTAGTCAGTCTACAGAGTATTTTACCAAAAGTCTTGGGGATCATCAAGATGTTTTCTGGCAAAACTGAGACAAGCCTTAATGTTCTTTTTGCTCAGCAGCGGTTTTCATCTTGGTGCTCTCAAATCAAATCAAATCAAATTTTATTTGTCACATACACATACATACAGGGTACGACATGCAGTTAAATGCTTATTATGACGGTCTGGCATGAGGGAATAGGATGGGGAGAAAAAGAAGACTGATAAATAAAGTATAAAAACTATATAAAATGTAATATTAGAATATATGATAAAGAGATAGATACAGTATATATATATATATATATATATATATATATATATATATATATATATATATATATATATATATATATATATATATATATATAAATATATGAGAGAAAAGATGAATATACAAAAATGCTTATGGCAGTAAACAGTGAAACAGTAAACAACAGTAAACAATAAACGATTTAAGGTGGTTTAGATTGTCCATAAAGTGTCTGTGTGTGGTATGGTGTGGTGTAAAATGTCCATTAAGTGTCTGTGTGCCATCCTAACATTAACCCTGACATCAACCCTAACATCAACCCTAACATCAACCCTAACATCAACCCTAAGATGAACCCTAATATCAACCCTAATATTAACCCTGACATCAACCCTAATATCAACCTAACATCAACCTTAACATCAACCCTAACATCAACCCTAACATCAACCCTAACATTAACCCTAACATCAACCCTAATATCAACCCTAATATCAACCCTAACATCAACCCTAATATTAACCCTAACATCAACCCTAATATTAACCCTAACATCAACCCTAATATCAACCCTAACATTAACCCTGACATCAACCCTAACATTAACCCTAACATTAACCTTAACATCAACCCTAACATCAACTATAATACCATCTCTAACATCAACCCTAACCTCAACCCTAATATGAACCCTAATATCAACCCTAACATCAACTCTAACATCAACCCTAATATTAACCCTGACATCAACCCTAACATTAACCCTAATATCAACGCTAACATCAACCCTAACCTCAACCCTAATATCAACCCTAATATCAACCTAACATCAACCTTAACATCAACCCTAATATCAACCCTAACATTAACCCTAACATCAACCCTAACATCAACCCTATCAACCCTAACATCAACCCTAACATCAACCCTAATATCAACCCTAACATCAACCCTAACATCAACCCTAATATCAACCCTAATATCAACCCTAACATCAACCCTAACCTCAACCCTAATATCAACACTAACATCAACCCTAACATCAAGTCAAACATCAACCCTAACCTCAACCATAATATGAACCCTAATATGAACCCTAACATCAACCCTAACATCAACCCTAATATTAACCCTGACATCAACCCTAACATCAACCCTAACATCAACCCTAATATCAACCCTAACATCAACCCTAACCTCAACCCTAATATCAACACTAACATCAACCCTAACATCAAGTCAAACATCAACCCTAATA